>NC_132902.1:26886267-27086267 GCF_030463535.1 Salminus brasiliensis
AGCCAATTCACTCATACCTCTCTGCACACTCGCACTCAGAGCAGCCCTGAATTACGCCAATAGAGGCCTAACCAGGTCACCAGAGAGAGAGAGAGAGAGAGAGAGAGAGAGAGAGATGCTGGTTCTGGTCGAAATGAACGTCCACAGCAATAAAAATGATGTATTGAGCAAAGGTTATTCTTCCTTTTAAATGCTAATTGTTCTGTCAACAGTATTCATTTGCCAGAGACCCAAAGGGCACACATCCATTTTGTTTCAGTTCCAAGCAGATGTGGGGTCTTGGTTTGTTTGTTAGTGTGTGTGTGTGTGTGTGTGGGGGGGGGGGGGGGGGTGGAAGTGTGTGTGTGTGTGTGTGTGTGTGTGTGTGTGTTCCTGTTCACAGAAGCGTGTGTTTGTGCATTGTAATTAGACAAGCCTTGTTTATCTTCATGACCTACCAAATTTCGGAAGCAGAGTGAAGAGAGCACCAATACACACGACAGCATATTTACACACACACACACACACACACTAACCTTTCTATTAGCACTTGGGAAAAAAAAAAAAGTTAGTTGGAAAGTGACATCATCTCAGGTCTACTCAATATTTCATCACTGTTACACCAAAACATAACATTTCTGGCATAATTCCAATATATAGAACAGGATGTTTGCATTAGAGAGATGACAGGCAGCACTGTGCAGATGTTCCAGGCCCCTCAATACCATCACTCTAACCCCCGTCTCTCTCAGTGTGAGGGGTTTTACTGCAGAAGCTCCAGATCTCATCAGAACAGATGCAGGAGAAACAAGAGCTTCTCATTCTGAAGAAAGAAAGTAGTGAGATCTTGTCGGTGAGCTAGTCTGAAGAACAGAGCTTGGTCCCTCCAGGGTTCTCCTGGACGCCCCCCAGTCCAGCCAGCACAGCGTGGAGGATGTGTTCACCTCCATCAGCAGCAGCAGCAGCAGCAGCAGCAGCAGCTCACCTGATTTACCATCATTAAGCCCTGATTTACCACCAAACCAGGTGTTGATCTGAGGAGAACTCTAAATAATACTAGACTCCATGAGGAGAACTTTGGAGATGTTCTAATGACACAGTGATGGAGAACCTCCACCATCACTTTCTGTAGGAGTGTTATTATTAGTATTAGTGTTTATTCTGATATCAGTGATTTACTGAGGAGATTGACTGTACATGCTGGTGTCTGATGATTTAGCATGGAGAATTTACAGAATCAGAGTGTAACTGAAATTACAGCTGAAACAGGGAGAAAACTTGTAGTAGTGTGTAGTTTTTCTTTATTGCACGTCACTGTTTGCTGCATTTTGACACTTTGTCAGAAAGTGTGTGTGTGTGTGTGTGTGTGAGAGAGAGAGCGAGAAAGGGTGTAAGGTAGGTGGGGGACTCTCACTGACCTTTCCCAACACTTCTCTTATTGAAGCTGTCCTGCAGCTTCGGCTCGGCTGGTATTTACATTAACATTTCAATACGTCCAGCCTGGTCAAAGATAAAATATTCATTTGACCTTTAAGGAGAAAGACTTACTTAAATGCTGTCATGTTATTTAACCTTAAAAAAAAAAAGGTAAAGTGAAGTGTGGAGGTCCGGGTGCTGGAGTGGCCCTCATTATCAAGTTTGAGATGAAGAGCAGAATTTTATTTATTTTTTTATTTTTGTTGGTATGAACCATGAAAAAGGTGTTCTCAGTGAATGAAGTCATCTTAAATGCAGCCAGTTTCAGTAATATTTCCTATTATGAGACGACTGTAACAATATTATGAGTTTATTGGGTGACGTTTGTAGATGTTTAGTAGTTTTAAATAGCTTTATGTTCTTCACAGCAGCAAAAAAAATATTTTTTTGTAACATGCAAAATGGAATAAGAATTATTATTATTAGGTAAAACACATTTCTTATACTATTACAACAATTTAATAATGACAAAATATTATAATGATTAAATATGTTGATTTGATTTAAGAATTATTTAGGTTTTTTCATTGTTTTTATTAAATGTATCCATATAAAATATTGATATGTGTGTCTTAAGCAAAATAATACAGAAAAGTTAAAATAATTTTATTACATAATTTTGCTAAACAAATTATTATTTTTAAAAATATAAAATAATTAAAAAAAAACAGATGTGTCCAGTCACAAAGCAATAAAAAAGGGAAAATAAATAAATAAATAAAAAGTACCATAAATCAAGGAACAAAATCTAATCACTAAAACAAAAGTGAGAAATGTAAATAAGTAAATAAATAAATAACTTTGCATTTGGAAACAGTTTTTTTATACTAAATCAATTCACATAATTAAGTGTGTTACACCATTTTCTCAAGGACGTCATCTATCAACAACAACATATCTTAAGCAAGCAATTGGATTCCTATAAGAGCACGGCTGGCTGGTAGCTCAGGTTTACTCAACCGTCTGTTTACTCCCCTGAGATATGCAAATCATCAATACTGTAAACAATCCAGAGCGATGATTAAATTATGATTCATTCTTTTGTATGATTGTCAATAGCGTATGTGATGGGATCCTGTTAGGGGTTTTAATTAATATTTACCTGGAGGTCACAAACACAGCATTGATTATTGGATAATCTTTACTCACTTAGTCAAATGAAGATGTTTTCTTTCACTCTTGCCCACAGTGGTACAAAACCAGTACAGAGAGGACTGTAAGAAGTTTTTTTTTTTTTCTTTAATTTTTATTTAATTTTATTATTATTATTATTATTATTATTATTATTATTATTTTATTTTTTGCCAGCACACATCTGTGACACATGGCTATTCTTCAGTAAATTTTGTGACAACACTTTCAGCCAACTGGTGGGCTATGTGTTTAAGGGGTTAAGGGTCCCTCCTTAAATTAGCAAAAGCACATTTCACATAGTTTTATCAGCTTATACTTATACATGGCATCTGTCATTTTATTAAGACACTAATAAACATGATTCTGATATGATTATGTTAGAAACTCTACTATGATTTACATCTCTAAAACACACATTTTATGGCAAATAAAAGATAGTACTTTAATCATTTTCTGTCAATTTACTCAAGAAAAAAAAACTTTTAGTAGCAGTAGTAGTAAGGGTGATAGTAGTTGTGGTGGTTGTGGTAGTAGTGGCAATAGAAACAGCAGTAGTAAAAGTAGTAGTAGTAGAAGTAGTAGCAGTAGTAGCAGTAGTAGTAGTAGTAGTAGTATAGTAGTAGTAATAGTAGTAGTAGTAGTATAGTAGTAGTAATGGTAGTAGTAGTAGTATAGTAGTAGTAGTAGTAGCAGTAGTAGTAGTAGTTGCAGTAGTAGTAGTAGTAGCAGTAGTAATAGTAGTAGCAGTAGTAGTAGTAGTAGTAGCAGTAGTAGTAGTAGCAGTAGTAATAGTAGTAGTAGTAGTAGTAGCAGTAGTAATTGTAGTAGCAGTAGTAGTAGTAGCAGTAGTAGTAGTAGCAGTAGTAATTGTAGTAGCAGTAGTAGCAGTAGTAATAGTAGTAGTAGTAGTAGCAGTAGTAGTAGTAGTAGTAATAGTAAAAGTAGTAGCAGTAGCAATAGTTAACATTGAAAGTAATTGCAGTAGTAGTAATAATAATGATAGTAAAGTAGTAGTAGTAGTAGTAGCAGTAGTGACAGTAGTAGTCCAGCAGTAGTAGTAATAATAATATCCAAATCAAAATCAGATTTATTGACCAAGTATGTTCACACACACAAGGAATTTGTTCCTCTAGTGTTAACAATGTAACACTATATGTAACCCAATATATAGTAGTAGCAATAGTTAACAGCAAAGGTAATTGCAATAGTAGCAGCAGCAGTAGTAGTAGTAGTAATAATAATAATAATAATAATAATAATAATAATAATAATAGTAAAGTAGTAGTAGTACTAGTAGCAGTAGTTAACAGCAAATGTAATTGCAGTAGTAGCAGTAAAAGCAGCAGCAGTAGTAATAATAACAATATTAAAGTAGTAGTGGTAGTAGTAACAGTAGTAGAAGTAGCAGCAGTACTACTAGTAGTAGTAGCAGTAGTAGTAGTACAGTAGTAGTAGCAGTAGTAGTAGTAGTAGCAGTAGCAGTAGTAGTAGTAGTAGTAGTACAGTAGTATTAGCAGTAGCAGTAGCAGTGGGAGTAGTAGTAATAATAGTAGCAGTAGTAGTGATAGTAGTAGTACAGTAGTAGTAGCAATAGTTAACAGCAAAAATAATTGCAGTAGTAGCAGTAGTAGTAGTAACAATAGTAAAGTAGTAGTGGTAGTAGTAGTAGTAGCAGCCTTCACTTGTAAAGTAAAAGTAGTAACTGTTATCTGACCGTTATCTGTGTCACAATTATAGATATAAACATAAACCATTCATTTCAACCCTAAATGTGCTTTTATGCTTTGGGTCATTATCTTGTTTCCTCATCTCTTGAAGTCATGGACAGCTGATCTTTAATTGTATTAAATTCATAATTTTTATTTACATTTAATTGAACCCGCAATGATCACAAGGAGCTCAGGCCCGAGCTGGCAAAGCAGCCCCAAACCATGAAGCTCCCTCCGCTATACTTCACAGTTGGGATGACAATAGAAGTAGCAGTAGGCATTGCAGTAGTAGTATCACACAGTGGGATCCCACAGGCTCCAAACCGGAGTTTAAATCATCCTTACTCAGCATCTTCAGAAAACACTGCATTAATCTGTCTTATGATTGCTGTTCACTGCACTGCAGTAATGCCTGATTAGCTGATTTATTGCTGTCACTACAAAAAAAGTGCAAAATCCTCAAAGTGCATCAGTCATTTTCTGTTTTACCGTCCAAACAAGCCAAGACCCAAGCTGTCAGACTGCAAACCACAGAGATAAGTGTATTTAAACTGTAGACTACATTGTTGAGAGACACATATCTGAAGTGAGAAAGACTTCTTGCTTCACCCCGATGAAATTATTTTGCCAATAGCAATTTTATGCTTCCATGCTTTCCAAAGTCACACTCTCTCTCTCCATGCTAAGTATCTCTGCTGCTCTAACCTGCTCTAATTCCTCCCTGCTATACATATACTGCTCTTCATTTTCACTTTCCCGTCCTCCATATGCTGCTTCATACACACTGCTTAGCAGCACATTGCATCTCATTATGCAAGCCATCACTCAAACATGCTCATGTAGGTTTATATATATATATATATACATATACAAATACATATTACCATATATGTGTTACATGCATGTATGTAAGTCCCTAAATGTAACAATCACATGCTCCAGGGTTGTGTAGGATAGCTCTACACACTTCAGATTTTACCCTGCTACTTTTATCAGCAGTCACTCCAAGTTAATAAGTTAATATTGATTTCATCCATCCAAGAAATCTGGTTCCAGAACTGATCAGATTTTGTGGATGTTTTGTATCAGTCTAATCTGACCTTTCTGTTCTTGAGTGTTTCCATTGGCTTGAATCTGGAGGTATTTTTTTTGTCTTGCCTTGATTATAGACTTTGACAGCCTACTTCTTTGAGAATGTTCTAGACCTGACCGCATGTTCTGTAGTTGTTTTTCTTTACCAAATAATTCAGATATCATGTACTTGAGTTGTTTGCAGTGGTCCATGGAAGAACTATGTTTAAATGGCCAAAATTCCTAAATAGTTCATTTGAAAAGATATAAAGAAAACATTCTGTACCTAATAATTGGGGTTTCACTTAAAATGGCCCAGCCCATTCCCTTCACTCATGTTCTATTACCCACTAGATTGCAAGTTCTTCACAGGGGTCATCAGGTAGGCATCTGCCTTTGTCAGTGTCTCACTGATTTAAACCACACAAGGTTTATTAGTAAAGTCTGGTGTCCCATACCTAGTCCCCTCTAAGTGGATTTCACAAAAAACAACTTCATAACTGTAGAACCACAATAGTCTCCCTGCTGTCTAAGGCCATACCCAGCCCCACAGGTAACGGTTAATGCAATATGTTTTGTTAAAACCCTTAAATTAAAGCTGAAACCTACCTCATGTCAAATTCATTGGTGAATTATTCCTAATCTCATTATTCCAACCCCCGTCTCTCTCAGCAATAAGAAAGTTTTTACAGTAGAAGCTCCAGATCTCATCTGAACAGATGAAGCTGAACATAAATCCAGTAAAAAGGAGAAACAAGAGCTTCTCATTCTGAAGAAAGAAAGTAGTGAGATCTTGTCGGTGAGCTAGTCTGAAGAACAGAGCTCGGTTCCTCCAGGTTTCTCCTGGACGCCCCCCAGTCCAGCCAGCACAGCGTGGAGGATGTGTTCAACTCCCTCAGCAGCAGCAGCAGTAGCAGCTCACCTGATTTACCATCATTATTTACCACCAAACCAGGTGTTGATCTGAGGAGAAGTCTAGGATTATTAGAGTTTTACTGAGGAGATACACACTTACTGCACAGATCAGCAGCTTTTATATGTGTTATATAATTCTTTGATATGTATGTATGTAAATTGTATGTTCTGAAAATTAACAAACACACACACACTCACACAGTCAGCAGTGTCTCTCTGTCTCCATCATGGATGTGTATGGTCTGGAGGCTCGTGAACGTGAGTATTTCTGGAGAAAAGTGCTGACTGTGGATCTACAGCGAGCCCTGCGGAGCACATCTGCGCTTTCTGCCTCTACCTCATTCCACCAACACAAATGACTCTATTCACGTGGAAGGTAAGAGCTTGCGTGGCTCATGCAGCTGGAATGTATTGTAAGCAGCTTTTGGACCAAGCTCCCTCCTGTGTCCAGTTTACAAAACATTAGCTTAGTAAATTACATCCCACACTGTAGAACACATGCTCAGCAAAGCAGCTACTCTGTCTAAGACCTCGCAGAAATGCAGAGTTCGCAGAGAAGCTCTGGCACACACTTACATAATGAAGTGTTTCCTTAAAACCTGCACTGCAAAAAAAAAAATGCATATACTGTAGATTCAGACTTGTGCAAAAGTGTGTGCACCACGGCTCAAATGACATAAATGAGTCACATCCTATACTGACACACTTCTAAGGCATATGTATCGTTTATCTGCTGAATTTATCAGTGCTAAATAACCAATAAATTAATTAATTAAATAAATAAATAGATATTGTGTTTAAAATGTACTACAATGTATAATGAATCATATTTAATTACATTTAAAAATGCTGTGAATTTATTCAATTATTGCCATTTAAAAATGTGTTTTTTGACAATACAGTGGTATGTACCGTCACTGCCATGCAAAACCCTCATTAATCGAAGCAACACACCTTCTGATTTCAAAGGACGTCAATGTGAGCATTTCTATTGATCCAAAATCTCATGAGATTTTGGCTCAATGTTTTCTTATGTTCAGAATTATTCTACAATAGAGTTCATATTTTTGTCAGAGCAAACTCTAAGTCATGGGGTCAAAGAAATTATCTGCAGACCTCAGAAACAGCATTGCGTCGAGGCGTAGATCTTTAGAAGGCTACCAAAGAATTACTGCAACTTTCCAGGTTCCAAAGAGCACAGTGGCCACCATCACTTGTAAATGGAAGAAGTTTGAAACCACCAAGAATCTTCATAGACCTGGCCAAACTGAGCAATCGGAGAAGACCGGGAGGTGGGCAGGAACCCGAGATGGGAGAACCTTTCAGAAAATCTACCACCCCACAAATCACGCCTTTAAGGCCAGATGGAAGCCACTTCTTGAGCTATGAAGCACCGAGAGGACTCATGTGTCAAGTGATGAAACCATAATTCAAGTTTTTGGGCTGATTACGAAGCGTCACATCTGGAGGGAACCAGCCACCACTCATCACCTGACTAATGCCATGCCTACAGTGAAGACTGTAAAAACATCATGAGATGTTTTTCAGCAGCAGCAGGACCAGGACGACTAGTCCTGATAGAGGGAAAGACGAATGCAGCTGAGAACACCCCGAGGTTCTCGAAGTAAACCTGCTCCAGAACGCTCAGTACCTCAGACTGGGGTAAGGGTTTACCTTCCAACATGACAACGACCTGAAGCACACAGCCAAGAGAACAAAGGAGTGGCTTCAGAGCAAGTCTGTGAATGTCCTTGAGTGGCCCAGCCAGCGTCCAGACCTGATATGATACAGATATGTCCCCCCCGAATAACCTATTTTTGTCAGTTAACTAAAATTTCATCATTTCTAAAAATGTGTGTAGATCTTTGTAGATGTTTGAGGCAAAAAATGAACTCAATCTATATGTATCTATAATTATCAATCTATAATTATGTCTGTAACGTAATAAACATGGAGATGGTGAAAGGGCTGTGCAGACTTTCTAGCTTTGTCATAATTTCCTTCCTAAAACCTCCACTCAGTAAGATGTATAAGATGTCTTACACTCTTTATTTTCCAGAATTCCACATCGTACGGTCCACCACACTTCAGGTCTTGATGTTGAATGGACCGAGACGTTCCTCTGCAGTCCTCTATGGAATTTCTTCATTTCCTAAATATGTTTATTGCTATTTTTGGAAGCAATTTTAACTTTTACCATCTCAAAGACGTTCTGAAGAACAAAAGCAGAGTTAGCTTTGAAAGTAAATGTGCAATCGGCCCAGTCGTTGTTTTTGTCTGCCCCTTTCAGACTTTCAGAAGATACCTCATTCCACCACACACTCACTGATCAATACAACAAATAGGCACGGATTGATAACAAAGAGTGGGCCGCCCAAGAACTTCATGAGCCTATTTATAACCCTGGGTCTGTCCGATGGAATAATGATTCTTCGGCGGGGGCTCGATGCTCCTGCAGGCTGTAATCCATACGTCTGCTAATGTCGGTGGCATCGGAGCCAGAATCACTGAATGAACTGCAGAGCCATGCACCGAAAGGCTTAAATTATTTATTTGTAAACAATAATTAACAATAGGTGTGCCTCATTAGTCACTTTCTGGTAGCACGTACTGATGCCATCGCCCTAAAACTTGTCCATTTCTTTTGTTTCCATCACGCTCTGTTGGTGAGACCTACTGTATGAATATTTTCTCAGTTTTAGCACAATCCGCTCCTGCCTCAGCGTCTGTGGCGGATATCCTGTTTAAATGCATGAGGATGTTTCATTCAGACATAATAACAGAGAGAAAGCCATTTTACAGGATTGCTACTATGTAAATATTTCACTTATGCTTGACTTCATTTGGCTTTCAGTGAAGACTAAGCACTTAAAAATTACCAAATTAAATCCACTGTTCTCTTCTCCGTATCCCTACGAGGAAGTAAATGCAGAAAATTAAATTATGTTTTGTAGGTTTTTGTCTTTATTTCCATAATGTGGGCTTTAATGTAATTGCTTCTCTAAGAGTAGGGTTCATATTTACATTTATCATTTGAAATTCAGATGGGTGCCTTTGGAAACTTGCTGACAAAATTGAAATCCGTAAAACTGCTACGCAAAGCTGTTTCACCTCATTTAATTAGGAAGAGAGGATCACACCAGTAAAACAGACGTACGGATCCCCACAAAGCTTCTGGGGATAATTGTCACAATGAGACTTAATTTTTTTCTTCTATTTTGGTTCTAGAGATATTTAACACAGTCCAGACTTTCTAATCTGTTAATCTGCTCCTCCACCACCATTTAACAGTTTCATATAATGTTTATTTATGCCAGGATAGTATATGCCTTAATACTTTCACACTATTGTAATCTGTGGGGAAGAAGATTCAGCTTACAGTGAATTCATAATCTCTTCATCAGAACCAATTATGTGGCCTAAAAATTCCCCTGTTAAAAGGGAATTCCACATTTTTTCTAATTAGATAATTTGCAGCACAATTAAATGGCTATGCTGTAAACAGTGGGGTCCTTCAGAGTGGGGTTTGGTGGGTATGCTGGGAAACACTCCGTACCCAGTCTGAATTGTTCACAGTGGCAGTAAATGGAATTAGGCATGCCAATATTTTACCATCATCAACATTCTGTATAAAACAGAATATGTTTATAAAATGTAGGTTCACTGGTGGGTTTGGCTAGTAAATAAAATGGCTATATTTGTGTAGTAGTCATAGAGACGGAGAGGCATGGAGAGCTGCATCTAAATTTCTACCAGAAGACTCTGGAGAAAGAAGGGAAGTGCCTTATAAATTTTATCTGGAAAATGAATTAGCTGGAACAAGTTAGAACTGTTGATTGTCTTTGGTGTAGGCCCCGTCGTCAGCCCAGGTCTTGCACCATCAGAACTCTCACAGATCCTGCAGAACTTTGAGGCAGGGGGTGGAGCCTACCCCAGGGGATCCATCAGGACCAAACTGGTGGCGTTGAAGGAAGGGAAAACCTGACATCACTTCTGACTTACTAAGAGCAAAATATACCGTTAGCTAGTTTGTATCGCCTAGTATCTAATCTTAGACTCTACTAAACACAAGTCAATATGGAGATCATAGTACTTTACTATTTGCCCAAGTACTCTCAGAAGAGGAGGGTCTTCAGTCTGGGTTTGAGGACAGCGAGCGTTGGACTCTGCTGTTCGGACACCCAGGGGAAGTTCGTTCCTCCACTTCGGTGCAGGACAGTAAAAAGTCTGGACGCTCTTCTTCCGTGGATCTTAAAGGATGGCGGGTCGAGCCGAGCCGTACTTGAAGCTGGAAGGGCTCTTGGTGCAGATCGGCTTTTGACCATCACCATCAAGTACAGAGGGGCTGGCTGGTCCAGTCTTGGCTTTGTAGACCAGAGTCAGGGTCTGAATCTGATGACCTGGGCAGCAGCTACAGGAAGCAGAGGAGTGACATGGCTGAAGACAACCCGGGTAACCAGGCCATTTCTAACAGTCAGATAATCATGAAATATGGGTCAGCTGTCATTTACAAACTTTGGAAAATAAATAGTAAGAAATAATAAAAAACATAAACAAATAAAAATGGACAAAATCCACATTTCATCCATATGCAAAAGTCAACCGGGTGATCTAAATGTATAGCATATTTTAATGCTACTATTTATTTACGGATTTTAACAGATTGGATGTATATATATATATATATATATATATATATATATATATATATATATATATATATATACAGTGGGGAGAACAAGTATTTGATACACTGCTGATGTTTCAGGTTTTCCCACTTGCAAAGCATGTAGAAGACTGTAATTTTTATCATAGGTACTCTTCAACTGTGAGTGATGGAATCTAAAACAAAAATCCAGAAAAATACATTGTATGATTTTTAAATAATTAATTTCCATTTTATTGTGGGAAATAAGTATTTGATCATCTATCAACCAGTAAGAATTTTGGCTCTCACAGACATGTTACTTCTTCTTTAAGAAGCCCTCCTGTTCTCCACTCATTACCTGTATTAACTGCACCTGTTTGAACTCGTTACCTGTATAAAAGACACCTGTCCACACACTCAATCAGTCAGACTCCAGCATCTCCACAATGCCCAAGACCAGAGAGCTTTGTAAGGACATCAGGGATAAAATTGTAGACCTGCACAAGGCTGGGATGGGCTACAGGACAATAGGCAAGCAGCTTGGTGAGAAGGCAACAACTGTTGGTGCAATTATTAGAAAATGGAAGAAATGCAAAATAACGGATAATCTCCCTCGGTCTGGGGCGCCATGCAAGATCTCACCTCGTGGAGCATCAATGATCTTGAGGAAGGTGAGGAATGAGCCCAGAATTACACGGCAGGACCTGGTCAATGACCTGAATAGAGCTGGGACCACAGTCTCAAAGAAAACAATCAGTAACACTCTATGCCGTCAAGGATTAAAATCCTGCAGTGCACGCAAGGTGCCCTTCCTCAAGCCAACGCATGTCAAAGCCCGTCTGAAGTTTGCAAATGACCATCTGAATGATCCAGAGGAGGAATGGGAGAAGGTCATGTGGTCTGATGAGACAAAAATAGAACTTTTTGGTTTAAACTCCACTCGTCATGTTTGGAGGAAGAAGAATGATGAGTACAACCCCAAGAACACCATCCCAACCGTGAAGCATGGCGGTGGAAACATCATTCTTTGGGGATGCTTTTCTGCAAAGGGGACAGGACGACTGCACCGTATTGTGGGAAGGATGGATGGGGCCATGTATCGTGAGATTTTGGCCAACAACCTCCTTCCCTCAGTAAGAGCACTGAAGATGGGTCGTGGCTGGGTCTTCCAGCATGATACCGACCCAAAACACACAGCCAGGGCAACTAAAGAGTGGCTCCGTAGGAAACATCTTAAGGTCCTGGAGTGGCCTAGCCAGTCTCCAGACCTGAATCCAATAGAAAATCTTTGGAGGGAGCTTAAAGTCCGTGTGGCCCAGCGACAGCCACGAAACCTGAAGGCTCTGGAGGAGATCTGTATGGAGGAGTGGGCCAAAATCCCTGCTGCAGTGTGTGCAAACCTTGTCAAGAACTACAGGAAACGTCTCATCTCTGTAATTGCAAACAAAGGTTTCTGTACCAAATATTAAGTTTCTTTTTCTGGTGTATCAAATACTTATTTCCCACAATAAAATGGAAATTAATTATTTAAAAATCATACAATGTATTTTTCTGGATTTTTGTTTTAGATTCCATCACTCACAGTTGAAGAGTACCTATGATAAAAATTACAGTCTTCTACATGCTTTGCAAGTGGGAAAACCTGAAAAATCAGCAGTGTATCAAATACTTGTTCTCCCCACTGTATATATAGCATAAAATGATGCATGTGCATTGATTATAGCACATTCCTTTATTACCAATATGTTTAATTCAGCAACTAAATATTAATTAATTGTGCTTTAACACATGCATTTTATCATAAATCCTCAAACCCAGCCAGTAATCAGCTGATCTATTTATCATTCAGGACTTTTCAAGTTCTGCTAGTCAAACTGTCAGTAGTGATTCGGTGATAAACTAAAAAACTAAAGACAAAAATCAGTAAATGAAAAGTTGTACCTAAGGGAGGACAGCACACCTGGTGTTTCCCCTTTCACAGCACAAACCTCGCTGTCTTATTGTTCATTCCCATCACTGATGTGCCAGTTCCCTCCGATCCCCACTGTTCCCAGCAGCGGTATCATTTAACAGGAATAGCTTATTCTTTTGTTTACAAAAACGCTCCTCAGTATTGCATCTTGAGGCAGTTTGTTGACATTGTTTTCCTCTGAGTTTCTGTGCATTGTCATCTCCGCTGTCACATCTCATATCGCCCAAAGTCCCAGCGCTGAAATGGGGGACGCATACATTAAAGAGATGTCAGCCGTGCCCGTAATTGCAGTTGAATGCTGGGGAATCAGAGCGGCATCTTTATCTGGAACAATCTAGGCTTGGCCTGGAGAACTACCTAGCACTCATTTAATAAAAGAGATGTCAGGTTATTTATTTATATATATAATTGCAGCATACTACAAGTTTTGAGATGTTTTTAGATAAATGTATTTATATGTGACTATTAATTGCTAGTTTTTGGTCAAATGTGATTGGTTTAACTTTAATAGACATGTTCCACTGACAATTTAAAGGAGCTCTAGAATGTATTTATTAGAATCGATGATGCTTTATTAGTCCCACAGTGGGGAAATTCACAGAAATGACCTTGACATAGTTGAATAATGGGAGTTCATGCACAGAAGTAACACACCCTAAGCCAATTCCAGAACCTTAAAAGTTTTACATAACAGTATAATATTTTTAAGGCCCTGTCAGTAACCATGATACACTGCAATACTGTAATCAAGGTGATAAATTGTGATTATTTCAATCAAATCTGAGTAAAGTTTTAGACTTTTATGCAATCAGAACACTGGTCTCTGAAGACGGTATACCTAGAGGGGCACAAAGCCCCCCAGCATTGAGCTGTGGAGCACTGGAAGAACTGTGTTTTCTAAAATTAAGGATGATGCTCCATCAAGTACTTTTAAGACTGTCCTGGAGAGTTAGGAATGAGGTGGGTGGTCACCATCCAACATCCTGACGCCACTAGCGCTCTTGTTGCCGAATGCAATCAAATCCTCACAGCAATGCTCCTCCAAAATCTAGCAGAAAGTCTTCTTCCCTTGACAGTAGAGACTCCAGTCACTTCAAAAAAAGCAGGAGAAACTCTTTTTAATTTCCTTGATTTCAGAAGAAACAAGGAATGAGCGGGCGTCCCAATACTTTTGTCCAATGTATAATTTGATTTATCTGTTGCAAAAACACCACTACAAATTGGTCTGAACATTATTTGAATATGTGTGGAACCGTCTACATTCGTCAGAACCCATTTTTTACTGCTGGGAAATCCTCCGTTTTGGCAGAGCCGTGCCCGGCTGTGATCCGCCACTGCAGGGCGAACAGGCTTCACCCCGGGCCTCAGCCCCGGCCTCGCTGTAGCAGACCAGATAAACCATGTTACTCCTGATTGTTTGTTTATTTCAAAACATCACCTTCAGGTGAGCACCGCAGTTTAATTCAGGCGCGAATATCAATTCATTAAACGTCCTACGCAAGACGGCTCTTCTTTAATCAGAAGCGGAGTCCTGCAGCATTGTGAGATGTAATCACAGTTCATCTCTGGGGCTCTGATTATTGTGTGACGTTGAATGAAAGGCGGAATCGAATAGTTGAAGGTATTTACGGTGAAATCTTCAAAGCTGGATATTCCGATCCTGCGCGTGGAGTCGTTGTTGCGCTGGTTAATTGTGTCTGCGTCTCGCCTTTTGACATGTTCTCTCAGGTTTAATTAGTTTAAAGTATACTTTTCAATCAGATCCAGCAGCACAGCGCCAGAGTCGGTTACAGAGATTTTTTCAGCCTCACGGTTTTCTGATTAAAGTCTTTCTGCCTAATTAACAAGATGTGCTGGTGTGTGAATGTGTTTGGACAGATTTAGCACATTTCCCTTCCTCTCTTTCCATTCCCTTTTCTACCCATGAGTGCTAGAAACCAATCAACTCACCAGGGGTCTTTTGTTAACCTTTCCAAATGAACAAAAGCAAAACACTCTCATGGTTTGAACACGGTGAGCAGTGTGCCCTATTTACATCAAAATATCTTAATCCACAAGGAATTTGTTTAGCGCGCGATGGCCTTTGTAAAAGCTGAACTAACTTTGGGTTTAATTATGAGCTTCTTCGACAGCAAGTGCAGCACTTAGCCAAATTAGCCTGGTGTGGTTAGCAGTTCTCGCTGAGCTCATGGCCCTCAGTAGTTTCAGTGACATGTGATGTAAATCAAGAGACAAGAACATGGAGCTTTTTTTTGCTTTAATACTGGAAAGACCAGGATTTCAACATTACTAGAATGACCATAGTGGTCATTTTGACCGCTTGACTGTAAATGTATTTATACATTAATCAGAATCTGAATATTCTCCAAATAACATGATTACTTCTCTTGGTGCAGGTGTCAAACAATTAAAATAAATATAGACAAAAGACTATATTGACAAAAGTATTGGGACACATGCTTATTCATTGTTTCATTGAAAATGAATTTTCAATTGAATTTCGATTGAATCCTGCTTTTGTTGAAGTAACTAGTCTTTCTGCTAGATTTTGGAGGAGCATTGCTATGCCATCACATCCTAAACTACCCGACTCATCCCTAAAGTACTGGGTGGAGCTGCCCTTGATTCCAGAAACCGAAACCGATGTGAATTAGCAATACTTTCGACCCAATACTTTTGTCCATTTAGTGTTTCAGACAGTTGGTATTGCATACTTGGTAACAGCACTGGCTTCTCCATGGCTGACTGAAATCAGGAAACCCCACCACACTACTATCACGCCAGGAAGACTCCTTCAGCCCCTAGGTGCACCAGCCTGTGTAACCTGACTCACATCTAAGTTGTCTATAAAAAAGAGCATCAGATAAATGTGGTAAACTGTATTTCCTAAAGAACCTTTAAAGAACCATTTCTATGAGTATGTGTCCAAAATTTGGTTCTGCACATCCTCTGACCTCTTGACTGTTTGCTTCACCAGCTTGTTGTTATAGTAGGTTCTTTTAAAAAGCCAATGACATCATGACAAGAACATGAAATGCTGTTGTATCTGAGCCAGGAAATGTAAAGTGAAATACTGATAATTAATCAAAGTGCAATTTAAAAAAGAACCTGAACCAACGCTTAAAGAAAAACTGCTCCAACTCAAGACCTGGCCTGTTCTCTGACTGGTGGTTCTCCAGTTAAGTCAGCTAATGGTCACAGCTTACTAAAACATAGGCAGGCATCCGTGGGCAGCTTCCACTCCCCATTTTTTCCCCAAGGTTTCTGTCTACCTCTTGGAATATTTATAAAACCTGCTTGACTTCACCCATCCCACTCCCTGTGTCCATCTGCCCAACTCTCAGGTGGATCTATATTGGACTCATTGACATTATACTGGTCATGAAATATGAATGGCACTATCAAAGGTATTGCAAGGAGAAGGGCAGCATCTCTACAGGACCTCCGCTCCTCAAGCTGATGCAGTGCATTAAACAGTAACGACCTCTCTGCACACCCAACTAAAACACAGGCAGGCGGAGTAATGGCTGGAGACTGGTTTGCATATTTGATAATAAAGACTTCTTTTTACTGGCCTGATTAGGTCCAGTCCTAGACGAAAGGCCATTTTCAATAAAGGAATCCCACAGACCTAATATTTAAGCTGTGTGGAACAAAAACGACCCACTGTGACTTTTTACTGTTCTCTAAATAATATGTTGGATGGAGGGGAGAGTAATGAGTGAAGTGATTGCATTGGCTGCACTCTGGGGCACAATTAAGATAGTAAACTCACACTATATTCAGAGAACACTTATAATATACTGAAAGCAAAAAAAAAAAGACTTATTCGCAGCAAAGGAAACAAGGACATTTGGAAATGGTACCATTAAAATATTTGATTGGAAGGACAAGGAATCATCCATCTAAAGTGAAATCCATATTGATGCTGTCCAATAAAAACCATGTATCTCAATTTTGGTTCCATTGCTTCCATTAAAACCGTTGATTGGAAGGACAAGGAATCTTCCATCTAAAGAGAAATCTGTATCGATGCTGTCCAATGAAAACCAAGTATCTAAATTTTTGTCCATTTTAAGTTTTCTCCATGGTTTGAACCCTGTAGTTGCTTCTGTACACTGTAGAAGTAATTCTGGATGAATGGACCAATAGAAATTTAAGGAATTTCCCAATTAAGTAATTTCTTTAGTTCAAAATTACTTAATTTTACATTAACTTCCATTTAAAGTTTTTGCCTTTCCCTGCAAAGTCACTATTTCGGAGACAGTTTTATTGGACAGTGATGATATGCTAATTAAAGATTGTCAAGAACCTTCTAAGATCCTTCTAGAACCTACTGTAGCAATAATTGTGTGACACTAGAGGAAAATAACCCAGTGATCAAGAGCTGACCCAACTAGTTCAGAGTTGGGTCAGCATTTCATTAAACTTACATTTACCTGATGCTCTTATCCAGAGCAACTTACAAGGTTACTCATATTACAGAGATGGGCAAATGTAGGGTTAGGAGTCTGGCTCAAGAACTCTATTATTGGTGTAGCGCAGCACAGTCACCCAGACCAGGAATCAAACTCCAGTCTCCCACATGGTGTGGTAGCTCACTGGCAGGTACTGGTGTTATCTGTTGCACCACACCAATCATAATACCGCAAAACAGTTAATGCTAACACAGCTAGCAATGTCAGGACGTATTGTTACTATTGGGAACGCAAAATCCCACCTGTTTATTTTCACTACAGAAAATATCAAAAGAAATCAAGGCTGGAAATTCAACTATATTTGAGATTGAGATTGAAAAAATCCTCCCATCAGGTCATACTACTCATACATATTGTTATTGATCTTGTAAAAAAAAACATTTTAAGACCATTTAAGAAACGTCAAGACAGGACCTCAAGCAGGCTATCAGCACCGCCACTTCTGTCCTCAGGTTGCCAGATATTCAACACTACAATCAATATTCACTCATAAAACCATCCATTTTCTACTGTCACAATACAAAAAAATGAGGCGAGGTACATGCTGCATGTGTTGAAATGTTAAAATGGTCCCTAATTTTGTATTATTCATTTTTTCTATCAGATTTGCCATTATCATCATTCCATATAAAACTCAGGAGGCACGTGTAGCTTCACTGGTGGGTTTGGATAGTAAATAAAAGTAAGTTTCTCTACAGTGAAGCATAGTTTCACCCCAAACCCCAAATCTGAATTCGACCTGAATTGGACGAATAAAAAAATATATAAATAAATAAATAATAATAAAATTTCAGAAAAATTTAATAAATAAATAAATAAATAAATAAATAAAATGAAAAAAAAGAGTTCTTCTCAAAGTCGCTGTTAATTGTTTACAAAAGCGAGTGCAGAGTTATTTATTTATTTATATATTTATTTATTTATTTATTTAGAGGAGAGATTTGGGAGGCACTAAGTGAACCCAACTTCCGCGAAAAGCAGAAACCTGTAATGGCTTGCGGTTGATCACGTGACGTTGCTTCAGTCATTAACTGTGGCTGAGCACTTGATCAGGAGTAAGTGCTGCGGTGAAGAGCTTCTGGTCAGACCCTATTGATTTTCAACACACTGCACTTGTAAAGTGCTTTTCCTTTATATGTGATTCTGTACAGGAACTGCTGCTGCCCAGCCTCTCACATGCCTTTCATATTTCCCCACCCATGCCGTAGACTCGGTCTACAGCGCTTTAACTCAAACCCTGCATGTGGAGGTCCAAATAAATATTTTATGGGACATTAACTTAATTTATTTATTTTAATGTATTATTTTATGGAACATTAATTGCCATGATTAAAAATTCTGAAATAAGGTCAATGATGAACTATGAGTAATGATTTTCTCTAAATGTATTATTTGTAAAAATGAACAATTTAAAGAAACAAAAATATCAGCTGATGTTGTTCAATCTGTGTTTATTATGATCTTTTCAGCTGTAGGGTCGGTCTGAAATAATAAATGCTTCCTAATTAGACAGTATTCTAGGGCAGAAAGCCCCCAGTCAGGTCTGAGCTGAAGTGCAGTATGGTAGCCTTATTTAACAGATTTTATTGGGTGAAAAGAATGCTAACAGCTAATGCATTTACATTTACATTTATGGCATTTAGCTGACGCTCTTCTCCAGAGCGACTTCCAGGGTTATTCATATTACAGAGGTGGGTCAGTGTAGTGTTAGGAGTCTTGCCCAAGGACTCTTATTAGTGTAGCACAGCACAGTCACCCAGAGCAGGAATTGAACCCCAGTCTTCCACATGGAGCACAGCTAGCAGTGGGCTGTCAATGTCTTAGCAATGTCAAAATGTGTTGTTACCTTTGGGATTTAATTACTTAATCACTGCACACCCTTTTTAGACAGCATAACATCAAGTATTTAAAACCTTTAGTTTTCACTCACTGGTTCTTTTCCCGGTGGTGGTTGCCAGTTTCACAATTTTCCTGCCAAATTAGTCAGTCAGAAATTTTAAAAACCTAGTTTTTAGACACGGTCGAAGTGGGAACGCAAAATCTCACCTGTCCAGATTTCAGCTCTGGTTTATTTTCACAACAGAAACAAATCAAAAGAAATCAAAGCTAGAAATTCAACTATATTTGCTAAAATGCTTAAAAATTTAGTTTTATTGTAAAATTCCACTAAATGTAATCTTCTATCAGGTCTTCCTACTCATTGAGATTCTTATTGATCTTGTGAAAACATCAAGACATGACCTTAAGCTGGCTATCAGCACTGTGTCATCAAACCTGTCCTCAGGTTGCCAGATATTCAACATCAGAATCAATATTCACTCATAACACTGTCCATTTTCTACCATCTAAAATCTATGTATGATTTTTTTATCTAATTTATCTGATTTATTTATAAAGACTCTATATTCTGAATTTATAAACATCCATCCATCCATTCATCTTCTTATCAGCATCTTCCTGGTCAGGGTTACGGTGGGTCCAGAACCTACCTGGAATCATTGGGCACAAGGCGTAATTGGGTGCGATTGTTTCCAATCGTAGGGTACCACACACACTCACAACTAGGGGCAATTGACAGCCATGGGAGGGAGGACGGAACCCACAACCCCAAGCCACCATCCTGCCCTAAAACACAACACACACCCTGCTAATTCAGCATTTCCACCCTTGACTGACTAATTTGGCAGGAAAATTGCAAATCTGGCAACCACCACAGGGGAAAGAACCAGTGAGTGAAAAGCACACATGATGGAAACAACAGGGTTTCTGATTGCTACAGAGACCCTGCAGTTAAATCTGCTTAAATCCCTTCTATTGTCCAACCGCTTCATACAGCTTGACTATTACTGCAGTTTTCAGACTGTTATAGCAGATTCACTACCTTGACAATTTTCATGGTTGGCTCTATGGGGGGGTTGCCTTCACTTCATTAGTTGTAAGTGGGCTTTGTGACCCAGTGCCAAGCCCATAGTCGTTGCTTATGGATGTGCATGGTTTTATAAGATTTTAACCCCTTAACACCTTAACACAGCTTATTACACACTATGGCTAATTATTACAAGGACATCTCTACCAACTGTCGGGGGCAATCAACTTTTTAGGGGGTTAAAATAATTTCTTAATGAGAATTATCAACTCTGTTGACTGTTGAAAATATAATTTTTCTTTCTGCAGTGTACCGTGATCAGAGGTGTCAAGTAATGAAGTACAAATACTTTGTTATCTTACTTAAGTAGAAATGTTGGTTCTCTAAACTTTTACTGGAGTAATTATTTTTACTTCTACTTCTCACATTTTCCCCCAATTATCTGAACTTTCTCCTTCTTACATTTTAAAAACAGCCTCGTTCCTCCTATTTCATTTCCCTTTTTTTCATTCCGGCTCGTCATCAATAAAAACCCTCTCCAGATAAATCTCTCCATCCGGAAAGTGTGAGTCTGATCCTGATTGGATGAGAAGTATAAACAGACTCCATTCTGACTCCCTATTGGTTTATAAGAGATCCATCACACCTGCACACGTCCCGTCCCTCTCCAGCGAGCTCACAGCAGACGTCTGTAGTCTAGTATGAAGACTGTGTCCGTGGCAGAGACTCAAGAGAGCTGCAGTGAAACGTCCCGACTGAGCCCCACAATTACATTCCAATAAAGCTTATTGATCACACACCTCTGAAGTCTGACTTTCTGCAGCTTTACAGAACTTCTAGACAACGACTCCTCATATTTTCCTCCATGAAGCTCATGTTAATGCTCAGTAGAGCACAGAGACGCTCCTTTAATAGAGCTGATATTACTGAAATGCTTCATTTTCAATGGGCAGATCTGCAGCTGAAACAGGAGCCTAGTGCAGCCCAACATTTTTAACATCAACATTTTAAGAGATCATTCTCCTCATTATGACTTTTAGAGAAATGGGGTTTTGGGGAGGGAGGGGGGGGGCGTGGCCTAAGCTTTCAGCCTTTGTTTTCCTTCCATTACTTTTACTTTTCTACTTGAAGTCGTTCTGAAACCAGTACTTTTACACTTTTACTGGAGTAAAAAGCTTCAGTTGATACTTCAGCTTCTATAGAAGTCTTTTAAAACCTAGTATCTCCACTCACTTCTATCTGAGGAATGACTGTCAATACTTTTTACACCTTTAACCGTGACACTGTCAAGTGCTAATTAATCACTATAATGATAACTGTATAAAATCTGACAGATATACAAATATGAAAAATGATATAGTTATATCTTCTTGATATTAACTTTCTACATTAATATAATGTAGAAAATAATGATTATTCATTATTATGACAGCTGTATGCAGTTTAGAATTCATCTTAATCATTTGTTATGTTGATAAATTGAGCAATGTTCTTTCAGCTGTTGTTACACACAGTACACTGACCATCAACGTCTGCCCTCATTTGAACATGTCCATCTGATGTTCCTCATGGCCGCTCTAATTATCATCATCATCATTTCAAACTTATCTTGATTGTGATGAATATGTATGATTGGCCGCTCCCTCACAGGCCAGTCATACATTTGGTCAACTCAAATTATCATCCATTCTTACCTGACATGGATAGACGTCCAAGATCTCTCAAAAGTAATGACCAAATGTGTAGCAAGCGGCAGGACTTACAGGGGGAAGACTGGAAAGCCTGATTTAACCTCCGTAAGTCTTAACAGTGGAGGTTTACAGTTCATAACTAAGGAGTGGTTTTAATGGTTCTACATTTACATTTACATTTATGGCATTTAGCAGATGCTCTTATCCAGAGCGACTTACAAAGTGCTTTGCTATTTACCCAAGAAAAGCCTTAGCTAGTTAGAATAGACTAATAATTCAAATGATACCTCTAAGCTTAGACATTACTAAACACAAGACAATAAGGTGACCATAGTACTCTAATTGTCCAAGTACTCTCTGAAGAGGAGGGTCTTCAGTCTGCATTTGAAGACACATATGGTAGGGGTTTCTAAAAAATTATTGATTTTTATTTTTGTATTTTTTTATTTTATTATTACTATTATTATTATTATTATTATTATTATTATTATTATTATTATTATTATTTTATTTCTGTGTAAATAAAGATTCTATGTAATTCTAAAAGAAACTCTGTTTTCAGTACTATAGAGAGGACGTTTTGCTTACGTGTGACAGCCTTCATTGTGAAAAGTGATATACAAATACATTTGAATTGAATTGAAAACCTTGATTTGATATAAAACCTCATTAAACTTTAGAAAGGTGCTCCATACTCACACATCCCACACGGAAACAGCCCTTTAAATAGCAGCGCTCCTAAGCATGCTTTATTTTAAAGAAGGTATCGAACAGAGGATTCCAATTACCCTCCCCAGAAATTCAGTCTGCGGCTATTTTTACCCCAATCAGGGTTATAGGTCCTCTGGAGGAAACCCAAGAGGAAGAAAATAGCAGGAAAGCTGCTTTATTTAGAGTCACAAAGACAGAAGGAGACGGCAGAGTTGAGTTTATACTCTGGAACTCAAATAAAGTGGCAGATGGTTCATGCGAGAATCTTTAGCAGTTTGGCAAGCAGAGCCGTGCGAGTAGGGAGAGTAATTGGAGTTTAATTGTGATGTGTTTTATTCTGTACTCCTGCTGCATGTTCAGATTACCATAGAAATGTGTTTTGTGTATGTATGCGCTGAAAACCAGCCGGAGTGCAATTTAAAGGTACAGCACAGCCTTTAAACGACCTTTCCTTGTATTGAAGTAGGAAGTGTCTCAATCTCTCTATGATTTTAGCAGCAACATATTAAAAAAAACAACAAAACAATATTATAATCTTGTTTAAACATTATAATTGCATCATTGTGGGAGCGCAATGTAGGTGTTTCTAATAAATTGGCCAGTGAGCGGAAGCACAAGGTGGGGGTTGGTGATAAAGTGTCCAGTGAGCTGAAGCATAAAGTAGGGGTTTCTAATAAAGTGGCCAGTCAGCGGAAACATAAGGTAGGGGTTTCTAATAAAGTGGCCAGTCAGCGGAAACATAAGGTAGGGGGTTCTAATAAAGTGGCCAGAGAGTGGAAGCACAAAGGTGGTGTTTCTAATAAAATGGCAAGTAAGAGGAAGCACAAGATATGTGTTTCTAATAAATTGCCCAGTAAGTGGAAGCACAAATTTGGGGTTTCTAATAAAGTGGCCAGTGAGCTGAAACATAAGGTAGGGGTTTCTAATAAAGTGGCCAGTCAGCAAAAGCATAAAGTAGGGATTTCTAATAAAGTGGACAGTGAGTGGAAGCACAGAGTAGGTGTTTCTAATAAAGTGGCCAGTGAGCGGAAACACAATGTAGGTGTATCTAGTGGCCAGTGAGTGGAAGTACAGTAAAGTGAATATCAGTGAAAAGTGGACATGTTTCCCGCAGCCCCTCATGGTCATAGTCTTCTGGATTAACTGCAAATTGGCTCACAGCAGAGAATGTTATAAATAAATAAAGAGACAAAATAAACAGCTTCAGATGTTCACCCTCACCACATACTGCTTTATTATACAGATCAGCCTGATCCCAGGCTATATGTTACGTTACATTTTCCAGCAGTACGGACACGTGAGTGCTTAATAATCTAACACTAGACAGGTTTCCCGCCTGAGAGCATTCAGGTGGTAAGGCTTGCCTGTCTGTGTCTCGTTCATGAAGTGAATTACACACTTATTCATGCTCAGATTAGAACCAGTCATGGTAAGGCAGCCTTGGTTTAGGAGCTGTAGGGGATTGAAAATAAATGTACGTCTATGGAAAATATTATGATATGAATACTGAAGAAGAATAACTTCTGTGTAGGTACACAGAAAGTACATCATACAGTGTTACAGTGAAATTCCAATCTCCCGTAGATCTTCTGTTTCTATATGCCACCAGACCTCCTCTCCACCCCTCAACAGGAGCAGATTTGTCCAGATATTATCTTAATGGATGGTTCTAGGTTAAGATTTGGTCCGGGCTACATTGGTCCTCCTCTGTAATACGAGTAACCTTGTAAGTCACTCTGGATAAGAGCGTCAGCTAAATGCCATAAATGTAAATGTAAATGTAATAAAGTGGCCAGTGAGTGGAAGCACAAGGTAATTGTTTTTAATAAAGTGGCCAGTAAGAAGTACAGTGTAGGGGTTTCTAATAAAGTGGCCAGTGAGTGGAAGCACAAGGTAATTGTTTTTAATAAAGTGGCCAGTAAGAAGTACAGTGTAGGGGTTTCTAATAAAGTGGCCAGTAAGTGGAAGCACAAGGTAGGCATTTCTAATAAAGTGGCCAGTAAGTGGAAGCACAAGGTAGGTGTTTCTAATAAAGTGGCCAGTGAGTGGAAGCACAAGTTAGGGGTTTCTAATAAAGTGGCCAGTGAGTGGAAGCACAAGGTAATTGTTTTTAATAAAGTGGCCAGTAAGAAGTATGAGGTAGGTGTTTCTAATAAAGTGGCCAGTAGATGAAAGTACAAGGTAGGTGATTCTAATAAAGTGGCCAGTAGATGAAAGTACAAGGTAGGTGTTTCTAATAAAGTGGCCAGTAGATGAAAGTACAAGGTAGGTATTTATAATAAAGTGGCCAGTGAGTGAAATGCATAAAGTAAGTGTTTCTAATAAATTGGCCAGTAAGAGGGAGCACAAGATATGTTTCTTATAAAGTGGCCAGTGGGTATGAGCACAAAAAGGGGGTTTCTGATAAAGTGACCAGTAAGAAGAAGTACAAGGTAGGTGTTTCTAATAAAGTGGCCAGTTAAGGGTGAAATGAATTGAATGAGCTATGTTTTGGGGGACATTTGGACTCTAGTCTGTTCAGCTGGGGATAAGAGCGTCTGCTAAATGCCATAAATGGAAATGGAAATGAATGAGGTGAGATTGATGAGTAAGAAAAGCAGCTCCAGCTCAGCAAAACACGGTGCTCAGTTCAAAGTGAGTTCGCTGCGGCTTAAAAAGTTGCAGGAGAAGCAAGATTCCTCTATGAATAATCAAAGCTTAAAGAAATCAGAGGAATAGGGACTGACATGATTAGAGTACACTCTTGAATTAGCATGTCTTTCAGCTGTTTTGAGCTGTGATTTTAAGGAGAAACTTGTTTTTAAAAAGGTAAATAGAACAAAAACAAAAAGTCAGACGAAGAAGTCAGAGTCAGGAATAAGAATGAAAAGGCTGCGGACATGAGCTTAAAAAGTGATGACGCTGAAAATAAACAAGAAGGGAAAGAAATGAAGTGCTGAACACAAGCAGAGGACAAGTGTAAAACATTGTTACAATGTTTTGCAAACATCAAGAGGTTGTCATCAGATTTAAAAGCAATTGCTCTTTGTTCAATTCAATAATGTATTTATTATGACCTTCATCAGTATATAATTAAGTATATAATTGAAGGTCTGTTATGTAAAAAAATACAATCACCAATAATTACTTTATTGGTTGTAATACTAATAAACAATAAACACTCTGTTACCACCCTGTTATGCAAATTACACAGTGCGATTCGGTCTGTAATTAGTGATGAGTAGAACCTTTAGCAGCTGATATGTCTAATACTCAACATGCAGCTGGACAGATGTTAGTTTAACCTTCAAGAACTGACTGTTCACTTGCTGCTTAATGTATCCAACCCTTAACAGGAGCCACTAGAACCAGATCATCAGTGTTGTTTACTTTACCTGACAGTGGTTATAATGTTATGGCTGATCTGTGTATATCTCTATTTACCATATAGAAGTTTTGCTTCATCTATTCAGAATAAGAGTGTATGTTTCATTCTGGGCTGCTTTTTTAAATGAGACACAGTGCAGCCAATCAGAACCGGAGATCATCTACAATCAACAGTTTTAAAGATACAGTAACACTGTAAACAGTCTGTTTACCTTTCATGGATAAAAAGAGATTTGGGAAATCAGTATATAATTAAGTATATAATTGAAGGTCTGTTATGTGAAAGTAAAATTGCCAATAATCAAATTATTTATTGTAATAATAATAATGTAACAATAAACATGTTACCACCCTGTTATGCAAATTACACAGTGCGATTCGGTCTGTAATTAGTGATGAGTAGAACCTATAGCAGCTGAACTGTCCAATACTCAACATGCAGCTGGACAGATGTTAGTTTAACCCCTCTTTACCAACCAAACACTGATAAACTGAGCACCTCATACTGACATAATGGAGATTCTAATCTAGTGCTTTATAATCGCTAATGTGTGGAACCCCACTGCAGAACATAGAAAACTCAATGATGTATTATATTATAGTTATTCAACTCTTAATTAACTCAATAAACTTTCCACTATCTATAACCCACACAATCCAAAAAGTGCGGCCAGTTTCTTGCTAACAGAATGTACATTTAGGCAATAATTCATGCTCAATACTGTGTGTAACAGGGTGGTAACAACAAGTTTATTGTGACTTATTACAACTTACCTTATGAATGTTCGTATTTATGCTTTTTTAACTAAATATATGAGTTTATTGAACCCATGATTTGTGTTTCTTAACATAAAGTGTTAAGGCAAACGATTCATTTGATTGGTCCAAAGTGAACTAATGCATCACTCGTCTTAAAGAATCTATAACATTGAAAATGAGGCCTCACTGTTTGCCGTGAATCACTTCTAGAGGCTGATAGCTGTGCACACAGCTGAGAAACAACCATTTATCCAGAAAAACAGTCCAGGAGTGAAAAACAGGGAGCATCAAGGACGGATCAAGGTAAGCTTGAACTTGGGGAGAACATGTCAATACTAGAAGATACCACTATTTGGAGAAAACTACAGCTTGGAAAGTTTATGTGAATGCACCAAACTTCACAGTGCTTCTGAAGGATTGCGGCCTACAGTATATGTAGGTCATTCTTTGATTGCTCTCAACTGAGGTTCAGGTGTAGGCACTGAGGGGCGTGTATGAGGCGGGCAGTGATCAGTAGACCGGCGCTCTCGAGTGCTGAAGTTCAGAAGGAGGAGCTGATGGGGGCGTGACACGATTCCTCACAGTATGCATGTTGATAAAGTTTCAGAAAACCGCCTGCTCAATATTGTGTAGCCCCCCACTGTTCAGCCAAGCAGCGTATTGAAGCATGGACTCCACAACACCACTGAAGATGTCATGTGGTATCTGGCACCAGGACTAAAATAGCAGCAGATTGTGAGGTTGTGAGATGGGACCTCCATGAGCATCAATAAGTCCCATCCATGACCCTCCTGGCAGTTAACCAGATGTCCTTCCTTGGAACACTTTAGGTAGGTACTGACCCCTGCATACACCTCATGCACAGTTCATCCAATCAGAACAGAGATGGTCTACAATCAACAGTTTTAAAGGTACAGTAACACAAACCGTCTTGAATGGATAAAAAGAGATTTGGAAAATGATTCAAAATGAATTATTATTGCATTTATTTGCCTCATAAACCCTCATAAATCACCTAAAACTCAAAGCTCAAACTGCAACCCTAACCAAAATATTTACCCCAGCCTTAAAATATTGTTGAGAATCATCAAACAGAGTAACTGTTCTCAATCTCTACATTCACCTGAACAAATCGAACCCAAAATCTGACTGAGAAAATACACCCAAAAAGGTTTATACTGTAGAGAGCATTATAAAATTAGATGAGTGCATGATTATATTCTATAAAACTGGATTAGCCAGAGCCCACTGCCAAAGCTGCAGTGGCTGTAGTGGGAGATGAGTGCTTCCAGGGGGAGAAGGACGAACATTAATGTGGTCACATGACAATACATGGGCAAAAGGGCCAACACAAGGAGAATTAATAATGCAGTCTGTGCTTAGATACATACACTACATGTCCAAAAGTAAATGGAAATCCAATCTAATGGGTGAATCCAGCTGCTTTAAGGTAAACCCACTGATGACGCAAGCTTTCAGCTGTGCTTTAAAAACATTAAAGCAGCCTTGACCACATGAGGTCACCTAAGATCACCGTGCCCAGTGCAGAGTGTGGGCTAGTGGAGTATAAGGCCCCCAGCATTGGGTTGTGCATTTCTCTGATGTGATGGAGCTCCCCCAGCTAGCAGAGAATATTATAATTATAACATTTTTTTAAAGATGTTCCAGGAAGATTAGCCAATAACGTTACAAAAATAATACTCCAGGAACATTCTGAAAACACATCAAAATAATGGTTTGTATCAGCGGCTCACCCTCCTACCACTGCTACCTGCCTAATGACCATGTTAAACCTAAATGGACTCTTAACTATCTGCCACTATTAATATCACCACTATTAACCATCATTACTCTGACCATCACTGCCATGACTATATTAAGTTCTACTACATCATGATTATTAGATTATAATTATGATCAGAGCAGTTCAACAGTTTAGAAGGTTTGGTAATCTTGGTAACTAAGATTTATAAATAAATCTGATCAGAGGAGGATGGGTCGGGTCCCCCTTGTGAGTCTTGGTTCCTCCCAAGGTTTCTTCCCTCTGAAGTAACTTTTTTTCCCAAAACTTAAAATTCAATAAATAAAATACAGTACAATAAAAAACTGATATGTAATTACACTTAAATCACAGTAAAAAAAATATTTAATGGATTTTAAATATAAAACATTTTTTTAGAGAATTTTAGAAAAATGTGAAATGTAAGAATTTATATAAACATAGAATATAATATTTTCTGAATTTACATAATAAATAAAGTAATAAAAAAGTATAAAGTATAAATGATCAATTTGCATTACTTTTTTAAATATCCCCACCAAATCTGAAAAGCCCAAATTCAATTGCAAGAATAAGTAAATAAATGTAAAAAAAAAAAGATTAAAAAGTTAAATACAAAATTAAATGAGGCACAGTTTAGCCAATCAGAACAGAGATCGTCTACAATCAACAGTTTTAAAGATACAGTAACACTGTAAAGTCTGTATACCTTTAATGGATAAAAAGAGATTTGGAAAATGATAAAACATTATTATTGCATTTTTTTTCGCCTCATAAACCCATAAAAAGTTTTAGGAACTGCCAAAAAAACCTGTCTAGACCGAACATTCTAAGAACCAAAAATTAAAATGCTTAGAACATTCACATAATGTTCTACTAACAAACCTTCTAACCATTTCTATCAATTTCTTGCCATCCAGTACTTCTTGGATTTGTTGTAAGGCCAGAAATGATCATCCAACACCATTACCTGACTTTCTTTGATGCTCTTGTGGGCTTCCATATAATCAAATCCTCACAGCAATGTTCCACTAGCTATTGCAAAGCCTTCATAGAAGAGTAGATGCCTTCATTTACTACCGATTTCAGAGGAAAGTCTAGGTGAGCAGGTGTCCAGGTTTGGATATGGGTTGTTTTCCTAAAGTTACTTTACATGAACTTCTAGAATCAAGTGGGGTTGGCTTCTATAATCTGCTTGACTCTGACCTGTTTGTGCGTCATGGAGAAGCAACCAACCTCTAATAATGAAAGTGGAAAATTAAGGATAATAATGGCATGATGAAACATAATATTATGACTAAATGCCCAATTAAATGTAAAAGAGGGTAATATATCACGCAGTTTGAGTTAATCAACCAGAGGATAGATCAAACGGTAATTATAGACGCATGATGCTCAGCCAGTGACCATGATACTGAAATTAAACGGGTATTGGGCGTGCGAGGGTGGCTATCAGAGTGAAAAACGTGGTGTTGGAAAGGTAAATCTGGATATCTTGCACTCTTAAAACTGCTTCAAATGGTTCTTTGAACAATGCCATAGAAGAACCATGTTTGGTTCCATGAAGAAGGAGGTTTGTAATATAAAGGTGAGAAGGTGTAAAGAACCTTTTAATTGGTAAAGAAGTGAAGATTCTTCACACTCATCTCTATTGCAAATACTGGGCCTTATTTACCAGCCCTTCTAAGGAAAAAATCACCAGTGTTTTATTTGGAATTTGTTCAGTTTAGAAGAACAATGTGATCAATTCTACACTTTATAAACACATCATAAATCTGACGTAGACTTTTTTGTCTCAAGAACAGATTTGAGAAAATTGTGACCCATGGTTCTTTATGGACCCACAGGAAGTTCTTCTATGACATCTCTCAGATACATAATTTTGATCTTTAATTTTAGTTTAGGAGACAAAAAACAGCAATCCAGTGACAAAGCTGAAGCATTTTGGTGTAATGATGATCAAAGATGTGACGATATTTCATTGTAACTTGGTAAACATTCTTTGTAAGCATGACTGTAAACTCCAATCATGCTTCATAAGGCTCTTAAAATAACCTTATAAGACTTATAAACATGATATAACACAAGGGTCACTATTGTGGAATAATAAAGCACCCATAACAAATATTAACCATTTTAAACACATTAATAAACATTAAATTCAGAATGCCATCAATGAGTGACTCAAGTGAGGTGACACTGTGTTTTGTTTTTTGTAATAAAAAATATACTATGAATATATCAATAATAAATTATGCTATTAGCACATTTAATTTCAAACTCAAACTCAAAGCACATTGTTGCAATTTAATAATGCCATTATTTTAATAAAATTATGAATATACTGTTCATCCCATCAGATCACTTTAACAGTACATGTCATAGTGATAGTTCAATAAGCAGTTCAGTCTGATTACATATTCAAATGTACAAATGCATACATGCATTCTGTTTGTGTAGTAAATAAATAAATAAATAAATAAATAAATAAATAAATATCTTCAGCCTATCAAAAGTTCAGAAGTTGTCAACAAAATGAATAAGTCCAACTAGGCCGTCATATGGTGCTTCTGTGCTTCTGTACTTCTGTCGCTCCGCTGATCTGTTGGCGAATGATGCTTCATTCTGTCTCGCTGACCTCCGTTATAGATGTCCTTTTAATGGGCACATATGCCATTCCCCACTTATTCACCCATCTGAGCAGAATGTGCCAAAGATGAACATTGTGGACGTGTATCTGCAGTTACGCCGGGGATGGGTGTTATACATACACTTAACTTGAGTGATTTTTAATGGACATGCATATGACCACAGTGCCCTTGGTTTTTCAATGAGGTCATTTCAAACTTAGGGCTAACATTTATACTTGCAGTGTTTCGATTGGTCCAGATCAAAGAAGAAAGTGATGCTGTGTTGCATTTTAGTTCAGGTTAACTTAGAGTTCACCCTGACTTTGACTCTGACACTGCAGCTCGATACGTAAACAAACGTCTCAGCCGATTGGGCAGATTTTATTGTGTACATTTGGTGATTAGAACTGTCATATTGTCATGCTACAATAGAACCCTTTTTGTAAAGGAGAAACACAATATGGACAAAAGTATTGGGACACCTGCTCATTCATTGTTTCTTATTTCCATATTAGCAACAATGTTTCAACATGTGATCGCAGAAAAGCAATGGATAATGTTGTGTGTATATGAGTAGAACATAATACCTGCAGCTGCTGTTATGGCAGTCTCTTTAAACAGCCTGTGGTATCTGGCTTTTCTCTCTGACTCGATTTCCTTACAGTGCAGAGAGGATGGAGATCTACCACCCAGACTGGATAAACAGCTGAGAGATTTCCTAAGGCATCCATTGTTTGGGTGAATAGGGAAAGTGTTTAATACGCATACATGCATTAAAATACTGAAATTATGGCGGAAGTAAAATTACAGAGTGGCTCCTGTAAGGATGAGATTATCTCAGGATGCTGTGTAAATTTAATTATGTCTGAATAGGGCTTTTAGCTAGAGTTTAGCTGGTGACTGTCAGCAGTCGTACAGGCAGGAATTTAACTGGATGCTCTGGTAGCAATCGGAACCAACCAGTCTAATTAGATCAAGAAGCACATTTTACTATAACCAGACGACCATGCACAACATGAGACATCTGGTCAGAGACAGTTAATGGGAAGTCTGGCCACTTCCAGATCCTTCCATTAACCAAAAATATGATGACCATAAGGAATGAGGGGTGAATTTGAACAATTGATGGATGAATTTATATAAATTCTGGAAGATATGAATGTTGTATTTTATTAAATATCAATAAAAACTTGCCAAAATATTGATGCTAACAGGTTTTGGAGAGTCAGATACTCACATTACGACTCCTGGTGCTCAGTAAAGTTGTTACTCTTACTGACATCATGTTTGTACACTATTAAAAACTGTCAAAGCTCTCCAAATGTTTAGACTATAGTGGGATTTCTCCTAAATGGAAAATTCTGATCTGGTATCAAGACTGTTTCAAGCTTAATAACCAAAGTTATAAGCTTTACAAAGATTAGGTCTGTTCTGTTTATACCAGAACACCTTAACCCAGGCAGTTTGATTTTTTGCCGCTAGGAAATGAAACCTAAGAAGCACAGAGATTATTTAACTGTAAAGAGTGAGCAAAGAGTGAGGAAGACTGTGGTCACTTGGTTGTGTAATGTATAATTCAACTAGACCACAAAGCTAACCACAAACTAGCCACACTCAGATCACCTCCAGTTTAGAGGTTATGACATTGCTGTCATAAAACAACCTCATTTTTTAAATAATATCTTTGTTGGAGGGAATAAATGTTTTAAATTTTTAATGTAAACTTTATTGTAATGAAATTTTAGTACATTCTCAACAACATCTGTTAACAGGTGAATTACCCCTGATCTGAATTCTTTCTGTAAAGCAACCTTGGTTATGAGAATAACCACTCTACTCAGTGCTATGAGTAAACTATAAACTGTCTATTAATGGCAATGACCTTGAGATGATGGACTGCATTCACTCTGTTCACCAAAGAGGCTGGAATGTAGGACAGTGGAGGATATCTCAGAGCTTCAACAGTGGAGGATATCGCAGAGCTTCAACAGTGGATCATTTCTCAGAGCTTCAACAGTGGAGGATATCTCAGAGCTCCAACAGTGGAGGATATCGCAGAGCTTCAACAGTGGAGGATATCTCAGAGCTCCAACAGTGGAGGATATCTCAGAGCTCCAACAGTGGAGGATATCGCAGAGCTTCAACAGTGGAGGATATCTCAGAGCTCCAACAGTGGAGGACATCTCAGAGCTGTAAAAGTGTATGATATCACAGAGCTTCAGCAGTGGAGGACATGTCAGAGCTGTAGAAGTGGAGAGTATCTCAGAGCTTCAACAGTGGAGGATATCTCAGAGCTTCAACAGTGGAGGATATCTCAGAGCTTCAGCAGTGGATAATTTCTCAGAGCTTCAACAGTGGAGGATATCTCAGAGCTTCAACGATGAAGGTGGATGAAACCTCTACTGTTGAAGCTCTGAGATATCCTTCACTGTTGGAGCTCTGAGATATTGAAATTAATTCAGGATGGGGATGATCTGGAAATGCTGTCTTAGATGCTCGATGTTCAGTTCTGAATGAACATCATTGGATGACCTATTGGAGATGAGAAAGGTAGCAACAAACAAACAAAACAGCAATACAGTGGTCACTTTATTAGAAACCCCTACCTTCAACTCTCTGGACACTTTAAAGCTCCACCTACTTTATAGATTCACTATATACAGACTGTAGGTCAACAGTTAAGGTAGTTTACCATCCCCATCTACACTATTCATGGTTGGTCAGTTTCTGAATAAAGGGCTGCTGTTTGTCCAGATATTAATGGGGTAGTGGTCTATTTTCACTACATCAGTGACACTGACATGGTGGTGTTCATAATGGTGTGTGTTGCCAGTGTTTCTACACACTGTCCAATAATGTCCAGACAAAAATTGCTCTGTGTTTAGAAACTGACCACTGATGAAGGTCTAGAGCAGATGTCTTTAAATCTTGACCTTAGGTCCAGTTTCCAGTCCTGGACTTCTGGTTCTGGGTAGGTGAGACACTTTTTGACCAATCAATTACAACAAAAAAATTTGGGAGAAGGAACATGCCTGAAGCCCCTCCTCCTGATCTAGCATCCCATAATACCATCCTTTCTTTATTTTTGTGTCTCTGACATGTCTCCACAACCTTCCACCTCCCCGTCACCTTCTCTCATTCCTGGCTCCTCCTGGAGGGAGGGCTGGCTTCCTACTACTAAACAGAAGCTTCCTGAACTCCAGTTCTCTCACCTCGCTTACAGTCACGCCAAATCATCATGCCGAAGGTATTGTCTGAACTAGCAAACTGCTCCCTTAACCTCCCGCGAGAACACAATCCAGATTTGAAGACCTGGGCTTTAGAGGACACAAACTATGCATCAACAGATGAGTCACAGTCTCTGACTGTACACTAGTAAGGTAGATCTACAAGGGAGGTTTTGATAAAGTGGCCAGAGAGCGTATTGCTTTCATTTTAAGAGAACATTCCAGGCTACGGCATTATTTGACATTTCTTCGAGGCTGGAATTGCAAAGAAATGCATTTTTATATCACTTTAGACCAAAACACTGTGCTGCCTGCACAGTAATGAAATGAACCTCAAGAGTTGAGCTACTTTGCAACTCATTTTAATGCAATGGACATCTTTTCTACTGAAAATTACATTTCCTTTTTCCGTTTTGCCTTTCTGGAATAAATTAAGCTTTTAATCATTCAGCAGCTCTCTTTTCTAGTCCTCTACTATGACTGTAACTGTATACACACACACTGTCATGTTGGAGAAAACACGTTTTCTGGGGTTGTTTGAGGACATTATACTACTATAATGAAATTCAAATTCTGTATTTGATATTATAATCTCCACCCCGGGGCACTGTCTAAATGCCAGAAAGAATAAATAGTAATGTTCTTATGTGTGAGTGTGTGTGAGTGTATGTTTCCATTAATGCGCTTATGTAGTATGTGCACATGGGTTTGCGTAGCGTAGCTGTGCTTACGTATAGGTGTTTGAATAACGTTAGGCCCAGACAGTAAGTAATTGACAAAGATCAAGAAGTTTTGTTATTCATGAAAAGACGGATCACAGATAACATTGAGGAGAAATTCTAATCTTCCAGTGGGATTAACAAAAAGAGGAGCTGAGTCTCAAAAGATAAAATCAGTTGTTTTTTTTTTAAGATGTGAAGAGAAAGGGGATTGGTACGCCTCTAAGCTTCTACTTTGTTTGGGAACGCTATGAGGAACAGATAATTAAAGCTATCAAAATCTCTTCTACAAAGGATTTCCGATTGATGGAAAAAAGAAAGAGGAAAATCAGACTCTTCCTATGAGATCTATCTTGATATAGCAAGAGCACGATATGACAGTTCTAAAGAGATTAAACCGTAGTAGTAGTTCTAAAGAGATTAAGGCTGGTTATAAGCAGATGAAACGGAAGTAAGGGAAGGTAAAGCAGCAGTACAGCAAAATAGAATCTGCTTCTATAATACTGTGAACATGAAGGATTGAGGGAGCTCACTATGTTTGGTGACACTGTTCTCTATAACAGTGGATCAGTGTGCAAATCTCATAAAAACACTGGCATTCATTGTAGAGAAACGTACCCTCTCTTTACTACCCATTTCTTTACAGTGGTGGTGAAGGAACCAGGCATGTATCTCTCCACCAACACCTCCAACAGTTCTCTTCACTGCCTTAAATGTAAATGTAAATTTTAATGATGTGATTTTAAAAGCAGGTTCTAGAGCCAAACTCTTCTCAGAACTCTGGTAGAACAGTGTCTCAGGCATCAGGCAGCGTCTTCATCACCATTAGGTGAAGAACCTTCTGTAAGGAGCTTTTATTAGAGCTTCAGACGTCTGCTTACCTTCACCTCCACTGTAGAACTCCAGCTCTGACTGGGGGAGGTTATCTAGAACCGAATGTTTCACACCAAACCCACTAAACCCACCAAACCTCCTAACCCCACTCTGAATTAGATGAATTTTACAAATCTGTGGTATTGTAAGAATAACCCAACTAAAGCATAATTTTCCATGTAATTAGTGAATACTAAGATTTAGTATGTAATGAATATGGCAGTGAAGATGAGTTACTGACCTAGAAGTCGTATAAAAATGTACCAGTTGGAAATGCTTCCCACATTTTCTGCACACAATTGTCAAAAAAACAAACAAACAAACAAAAAAAAAACATTCATTTTCCCCATAGATGAAGTCAGCTTAGATTAGCAGTCCATATTCTGTGATTTCGCCAACTGCAAGATGACACAAGCATGATTTGAGTTGTGCTAGCACTTAAGAAATATTCCACCCATAAATATTTATAAAAATATATTTCACAAAGTAGGAAACAGTACATGGGTATCTTAGATTACAATACAGAGAGTAGATAATTAAACATACAAGTATATAAGCATTAAAGCACAGTAGAAAATATGATCTGCATGTAGTCTATACTGCCCAGTCCTACTGAAAATGACCATACTGTATCAGTACAAACCCAATTATGCACACAGCTATAGTGCCATTTTTTGATCTCCATGTGCAAGAGCCAACGTGCATAGACTAAAAAAAAAGAAAAAGAAAGAAAAAATATAAGAAACCGAAAAGAAAAGAAAGCTCCTCAAAGAAGGCGAAGAATGTCAGCAGTGACTATGTACACGTCTTTTTTCTCTAATATCATACAGTGTAGCACATTACGGACGGTCTGTAGTGTATTCCTTTACTTTATGGGCTGGATTACCAGTGGGTTATACATTTAGTTGTTGGAAAAGAAAGGAAAAGTCAAAATTCTGGGGTCAAATATAAACATGAACTAAATCCACTCAGCTATTGTGCTTGAAATGATCACTGGTAACACTGTATACAGTATATTAATATATACACACACAGTATCAATAAAATCTCTCTTTTTTTTTTTTTCTCTCCCGAATCCTCTGCGGATATCACAGTCAGCATAATTCACCACCTCTGCATTTCTCTGCATTAAGTGCAGTCTGGTAGTTCTGATTTTTAGCAATTGTAGCGCTTATAAAATAGCTTACCGGTGACGAATGCAGCAGTGAAACAAAGCAGAAAAGGAAGAAACTGAAATGACACAACAGTTTGTTTGTTTTTTTTTTCTCTTTTTTTTTTCATTTATACCCGCAGCACAAAAACAGACAACTGGCGATGAATATTTGTATATTTATATAAATAATACTACCATAATGAAGAAACACGAGTGATGTTGGGGAAAAAAAAGAAAAGTTAAATACAACCGTATTTAATGTTTGCTTCTGTAAAAAGAAGGCCTCGTTGTTTTCTACATGTCTCTTTTTTTTGTCTTCGTCTCAGTCTTTTATAGGCTACTAATCTTTGAGTGTGAACCACACTAAGAGCATGAATACAAAGTGTTTCGTATAAAGCGAAGCCACGAGGCTCGTCCAGGTTATTCGGTAAATCCGGCCACTCTGTATTAAATGGTATCTCAACTAGTACCTATTAAAGCCAATATAATGTACTTGTCTGTAAGCTCACCTTATCGTTAATCATACATACATTCAGCAAAGTAATGTAGACCACATATTGCTTTGTAGTTGATTCTGTAGGGTTGCTTTTACGTTCCTTGCGTTGAAGCACTTGTTTGCACGTTCTTTCGGGAGTGGGGCCGTTTTGAGGCCTCTGCAGTCCATCTTCCACAAAGCCTGGCGTCCATAAAACCACGTCCTCCTCTGAGTCTCTTCAAGCGACTACCAAGAATCTACTCGTTTGATGCTTCCGGTGGTCACAGTGAACAACAAATACCCAAAATTACTGCTAGACACTCAATGACGGTAATCTAAAATCACTCCACGAGAATCATTGACCTCCTACTACAGACACTGTATTGAAGTTCAGCCCGACGTTATTTATGACGTTGCACTTTTGATGTGGTATATGACTAATAAGCTATCAAGTCTTTCTAACAGTTCTTCAGGAAAAAAAACAAAAGGAGGCCGTGTGTCGTTCTTCAATCTGGCAACCCCCAGTCAGTGTGATACACAAGTCATGTAGATAAAAGCAAAAAAGGGCTCAAAGGGTCCCAAGGTCAAGTTTCTTTGTCGCTCTCGCCCACAGAGTAAAGCTCCCCGAGTCTTCTGAAGTGAGGCCCCCAATCTCTGAGGTAGTCATAGTTCTGGTCCGAGTCTGAAGACGCCGTCTCCAGCGAGCTCAGAGAGCCGGCCACCGAGCCCCGGCCCTCGTAGCCGTAAATCTGGATGGAGTCGTAAGGGGGCGCCGTGGGGTCGTTGTCCGCCTCGTGCAGCCGGACATTGATGAACTCGTCCACGTCCACGCCGTTGGGCCCCGAGTGGTGGCCCTGCCTGGGCATGAACTGCAGGTCCGGTTTGATGTCCTTGCGAGGCAGGAAGCCGTTGATGCCGTCCGGGTTCTGCAACGTGGCGATGTCAAAGGCCTCCGTGTCTTCCTCCCCGCCGCCCTCGTCGTCGTAGCGGATGATGTTCTCCCGAACATCCTCGTCATCTTTGATGATCAGTGGCTCGTTTTTGTGCCTCCGTAGCGTCACAAACAGCACCACAATGACTGAGGACAGCAACAAACAAACTACATCATAAACTGAGACAGTAGTGCATGGTGGCATTTTATTAGGTCCACCTACTTTGCAGCTACACTTACTGGCATTTTATTGGAAACACCTACCATATACAGTAGGTCTATATATATATATATTTATAAATATGTAACGTGATTCATACCCAACAGTAGGATGATGCAGGCCAGGATAGCGATCAGTGCACCCATGCTGAGGCCTATGGGCAGGACAAAAGCCTCGACATTGCAGGACTGGACTGTGCCGTCTCTGCTGCAGCCGCACACCCGGATGGTCAAAGTGTTGGTGCTGCTCATGGGGGGGTCTCCATCATCGGTCACTACGATGGGCAGGAAATAGATCTCCTGCTTCTGCCGCCGGAAGTAATCGTGCTTCGTGAGGATACTGATGGAATTGTCTGGAGGGGAAAGAAAACAGCAATACTGAGACCAGTTCTCCCCTACGATTCAGAGTCCTTAACCATTAGCTGCCCCAGTATTAGCCTCTTTTTTGCATTAGATGCTGGAACATTGCTGTGAGGAGGATTTGAGTTCCACAGCTCCACAGCCCAATACTGGGGGGCTTTATCCAGAGCGTAACATTCTATTAGTCAGTGCTTGAGTCAGTGGTGATTATACAAGTACATTATTTTATTTGTTTCATGTGATGCATGAAATATTACAATGTTATCTGTCAATCAAATTAGAGAATTTGACTTGATTTAACAAATTCCAGACATCCCATCCCAGACTCTTCACTGGCTTCCTGTTGCTGCTGCCCAGGTCATCAGATTCAGACCCCTGACTCGGGTCTACAAAGCCAAGACTGGACCAGCCAGCCCCTCCGTACTTGATGGCGATGGTCAAAAGCTGATCTGCACCAAGAGCCCTTCCAGCTTCAAGTACGGCTCGGCTCGACCCGCCATCCATTAAGATCCACGGAAGACGAGCGTCCAGACTTTTTTCTGTCCTGCACCGAAGTGGTGGAATGAACTTCTCCTGGGTGTCCGAACAGCAGAGTCCAACACTCGCTGTCCTCAAACCCAGACTGAAGACCCTCCTCTTCTGAGAGGACTTGGGTGAAGAGTAGAGAATTATGGTCTTCATATTGACTTGTGTTTAGAGTCTAAGATTAGAGGAGTTTTTAATTATTGGTCTATTCTAACTAGCTGAGCTTTTTCTTCAGTAAACAGTGAAGCTCTTTGTAAGTCACGACTTAAAGAAGAGCGTCTGATAAATGCTGTAAATGTAAAAGAAACATATAATAGTTAGAAATAATTTGACTAAACTTAAGATGTTACTCACCAAGACATGACTTCTTGCAATACATGTGTATATATATATATATATATATATATATATATATATATATATATATATGTTATGAATTAAAAGTCAAGTTAAGATTCTCCTTCTTCTATAAAAGTTGTGATTTTTAAGAGTTGAGGTTTTTGTGTGAAACGACAAACAGTTTGAGGTCGACTGTAGTGCTCATAATACACAACATATGATCCCGTCTGAAGTGTGTCCTCAGTCCTTGTGGAAATGTCACCGAGGTGGAGAGAAAAGAGTGGACAGAAGTGCCGTCCTTCACTGATGGCTCTTCTGAGAATCTTCATCGTCTTCATTATCTAGTCCTTCATCTCCTCTTTCTTTCGTGTTTTTTATACTTTAAACTCCCTCAAGATTCTCCTGTGCAGCAGAAATGTGTTTCTAATCATCTCCAGCTTTCTGTGTTTTCTCTGTCTGGGGCGTGCGAGGGGAGAAAACAGTGCGGCGAAAAAAGAGAGAGAGAAAATAGGTTGAGGAGAATGCTGTGAGGCGGCGTAAACACTGAGATAATGCAGCAATGAGTAGAATAAATGAGTTATGGAAATGACTTTTTCATCACATGAAAGGCTGTCTTAGGAGCAGAGAGGTTTTATTTCTTCTGCTTATGAAGGTGAATGCCGTCACCTTTGAGCCGCTAATGAAAGCGAGGGGCCAGCTGGTTTTCCGCAGCACCTATTTCCTAAACCGTACGTGACGGAGATTTAATTTAAGTTAATAAACATGCTAATGAAAAAAATATAATGCAACTTTATTTTTGTCTCCCTAAGATCACAGAGCAATTATTTGCGAATGCGCCGAGCTGCTTTATCATTGTAATTACACTAACATTGCTTTTTCTCCATTGTGTGCAATAACCAGTGGAGGAAGAAAATTGTCCATCATACTAATTTGTCTTAGTTTATCAGAAGATTTTGACAGAAATGCTGCCAGCTCTGAGCTCCTACTGCAAAACATGAGAATATTCAAGTCAGTGAGAGATACTAGTACAATCTCTAATACCTAGAATGTGATTTTTTTTTTTTGTTGTACGCAAATTTGGCTTGTAATTCTACCTAAATAAAACTTTAAAACTTTAAAAATACACTTATAGTCAAAAGTTTGGACACCCTTGTTTTGTGTTTTTGTTTTTTGTTTTGCTTGAACCCCATGCTCAATAAATAAATAAATAAATAAATAAATAAATACAAAAATAAATGCAAAAAAATATATGAATAAATAAATAGGCTGTTGATTGGTCCAGTTAAAATGTTTTAATTAAATATTAATTGTTGTAAAAAATATATTTTTATTATTTAAAATATATAGTATTACAGTGTCCATATTTTTAATATTTTTTAATATAAAATTAAATTGATATAAATGTATAAAATTCTATGAAAAATATTTTTACACAACAAATATATATTTATTCATGTTTTTTTGTGTTTGTTTGTTTATTGTAGTTCAATTATTAAATATCAGGAATTATACATTTGCAATTAAGGCATTTACCAGACGCTCTTATCCAGTGTTTCACTGTTGACTCAGAAACGATCCTTAGAATCCGAAAGATCCCTCTAAGCTTAGATACTACAACAGAAGTCAGAATGGAGACACAATACTCCCCACTGCCCTTCGTCCAAGTGCTCTTCAGTCTGGGTTGAAGACAGTGAGCAACCCTGCCGTTCAGACACCCAGGGGAAGCTTGTTCCTCCACGTCGATGCCGGAATACAAAATACATTCATAATGCCATACATAATCCCATCAGCTCCACTGACCATATAGACGCATTGTGTAGGTCTATAAGTCCAGACTGTATCCATCAGACTCTGTTATCAGCCTCCTCCTCTCACCCTGTTTGTTCTTCAAGGCTCAGGACCCCACAGGACGGACCACCACAGAGCAGGGAGGTAGTATGTGGGTGGTGGGTCTACATTCTTAGCACTGACAGCAGTGACCCTGACTGACATAGTGGTATGGTGGTGGTGGCGAGTGTGTGTTAGTACTGTGTGTTGAGCTGCTGGTTCGAGTGGATCAGACGCAGCAGTGCTGCTGGAGTGCTTAAACACTGTGTCTGTCCACTCTGGCTGTCCACTCTCTATTAGACACTCCTACCTAGCTGATCCACCGTGTAGCTGCTAGTCCTTCATCGGTGGATGCAGGTCACTACCCATAGGTCGCTACCCACAGGAAGCTGCCCACAGGACGCTGCCCAAAGGACGCTAAACACAGGATGCTTAACACAGGTCACTACCCACAGGTCGCTACTCACAGGTCACTACCCACAGGTTGCTACCCACAGGAAGCTGCCCACAGGATGCTGCCCACAGGACGCTGCCCACAGGACGCTAAACACAGGATGCTTAACACAGGTCGCTACCCACAGGAAACTGCCCACAGGAAACTGCCCACAGGAAGCTGCCCACAGGAAGCTGCCCACAGGACGCTGCCCACAGGATGCTGCCCACAGGACACTAAACACAGGATGCTTAACATAGGTTACTACCCACAGGTCGCTACCCACAGGAAGCTGCCCACAGGAAGCTGCCCACAGGACGCTGCCCACAGGACGCTGCCCAAAGGACGCTGCCCACAGAACACTAAGCACGGGTTGCTACCCACGGGTCGCTACCCACAGGACGCTGTAGGCTGGATATCTCTGCTTGGTGGGCTGTTTTCAGGCCTGCAGTATGAGTTACTCTACACATCTCGAGTCGTTAGCATGGTGTCCCCAAACTTATGACAGGCAGTACGCCCTGCTATTACTGCTGGGTTTGAGGGCATTGTGAAGAAATGCCTCCAAACATTGCACCATGTTGTCTCAGCTCTCGCTCTCGGCCTGCCCAGAATCTCCCGCCGCTGCTGTTGGCGTTATCATCGCAAACGAAGCAACAGAACGTTCCAGGCTGATCCAGAGGGATTCGTCCTCGCCTGCTGGGAGCAGGTGGGAATCATCATCATCATCATCATCCAGACGTGGTATACGCCTCTACAGATCCACAGCGTGGCTGCAGGGAGTTACTTAACTGAATCTTCTGGGTGGAAAATCATGCAATTAACTGTTACTAAGCAGATGAGCTCACTTAATGCCATGCAGTGTTCACTGTACCAGCGGAAAACATGAGGGATGATGTGAAACCTGGGGGGATTAGATTAGATCCATGTGTTTCTAATCTCGTGTGTGCATTGTTTTATAGATCACTGTACGCTGTGTCAGTGTAATCCAGTAATAATAAGGTTTATATAATGTTATAAACTTAATATTATAAATATTTATATTATGGTTACAGTTATTTCTATAGTTATTCATTAATGTATTAATTAAGTTGTGGATCTATTTAAATTTTTAAAAATACAATCATAGTCAAAGGTTTGGACACATTGGACAAATTACATGAACCCCATGCTTAATAAATAAATTAAATAAATTAAATAAATTAGATAAATTAAATAAATAAATAAATAAATAAATAGGTTGTTTATTGGTCCAGTTAAAATCAGTTAATTAAATATTAATTGTTAACAAAAAACTACTTTTATTATTGAAAGCATATATATTATTACAGTGCCCACCTTTCTGTTAATCTTTTTTTAATATAAAATTAAATGTATATAAATGTATAGAATTCTATAAAAAGTATTTTTAATAGAACAAACATGTTCACAAATTAGACATATATGTTTCATATCAATATATTATAACAATATAATAATATAATTTTAATGTAATATAAAATAAATATGTGTTTAATAAATAAGTGTTTAATATTAAATAAATCCTAATATTTTAAATAACTGATTAACTGCACAGAACAACTTTTTAGTGCTTATTTAAAGCATTGTAATATTAATTAAAATGCATATAAATACATGTTTTAATGTAAATGTATTTAAACTAATAGCAATACATGCTAATACATGAACTAATATATGATACTGTTTCTATATATATATATGTGTGTGTGTGTGTGTGTGTGTGTGTGTGTGCTATTCTTTATTCTTTGAGATTTTTTAATTAAGCAAATTAATGAAATAAGAAATCAGCTGCATCTATAGAATGAGAATTGCTAAGTGAACCTGGTCACAATACATCCAGGTGTGTCTAAACGCTTTTCTTCCTGTGCATCAAGTGATGATTACAAAAGTAACAAATACAAAATTTACTTTCCATATTTCTTCATTTTTGCTGTTTCTGACATTTTGACATAACGTGAATCTGGCAGTTGGTCTTTATATTGTGTCCAAATTTGATAATAATGAATGGACCAGTAGAAATGTTTTTTTTTTCTGCTCCTGTAAAGTTGAAGTTTTGGAGTTACGAAAGCGACGATATGGATTGTATTTGAACTTGAACAGCAGTGACCTACTACATCACATTCTTCAGTCAGGAAAAATCAGTTTTCTATGATATAAGCCCTTTGAACACACACGAACACACACAAACACACACACTGGGACTCTGGAGTAGCAGGGTAAAAGAGTAAATCCGGTAGAGTGCACTGGACGCCTCAGGCTGCCCATCAAAAGCTGCTGACCTCACTGAGCTCTGGGATAAAATGGCCATCTTTAGCTTCACCGTGAACAAACTGACTCACTGCACAGCTCTCTCTCTCTCTCTTTCTCTCTCTCTCTCTCTCTCTCTCTCTCTCTCTCTTTCTCTCTCTCTCTCTCTCTCTCTCTCTCTCTCTCTCTGTGTCTCTCTAAGTCTCTTTCTCTCTCTCTTGCTCTGCCGCGAATCCAACAGGTCGTCATCAGCGATGCTCTGTCTGTTTCCAGTCTCTGCTGCTTTATCTGGGGCAAAATCAGGAGCTATTCACAGCCTCGCAGGAAGAGCCTTACTCAGTGTACCAGTGTGTGTGTGTGTGTGTGTGTGTGTGTGTGTGTGTGTGTGTGTGTTTTCTCTTGTGACAGCAATTAGTTTCTACTGTCCTCTTTTCTCCACAATAATAACTGCAGCAAAGACTGTGTAATTATTGGAGCAAGTTGTAATTACAGTTTTATGTGCTATCTAATCATTACTTTTGGCCTCACCTCGAACAACACAGCATCACTTAGCTCACAGAGCCAAGCGTGCTCAGAGGGGGGCGTCCCCATCCACTGTTTTAGCTTCTGATACTTAACGTTGATCCACCCTTAATATCAGCGGATCTTTGACTGCTCAGCACATTTAATAAATGCACAATAAGGGGTCAATTATTAGTAAATGGAAGGGGGGAGGGGGGTAATGAGGAAGGTGGCAGCCAATGAGAGGCATTTCTGCCTCATGAATCACCACGGGAAACAGTAAGAGCATCAACATTCAAAGGGTCGTACTAGCCAGTTTTTGCTTCAGTGGTAAAAATATGCAATTCTATGTGGCTCCTGTGAGCCACTGCAGTGCCGTAATCCAACCAATCAGAGCAGAGCTTATCTTTTCACAAGCCCTCTGTAAAATAAACGAGGTAAAATTGACGGAACTAACGACTAACTGTGCATTAATCTAAATGATCAATTTCCCTCCAAAATGTTTAACCGAGCATACCAGTCATGCCCATGATACCAGTCATGCCCAATATGCACAAACCAGTGTATACCAGTGAAGCCCAATATGCACAAACCAGTGCACAGCAATGCTCCTTCTCCAAAATCTAGTAGAAAGTCTTCTTCTCTGGACAGTAGAGACAGTTACTCCAACAACAGAAACAGTGAATGAGCAGGTGTCCCAATACTTTTGTCTATATAGTTTACTTACTATTTAAATTTTAATAGATGCATTTCGGAGCATTTTACGTAGGTGCTGTGCTCTGTGTTTACTGATATCTCATAGTTCTATGTCATTTATTCGTGTCGTATCCGGCGTGTCTTCAATTAGACATCCCTATTCAAGACTATCAACGTCCCGAACAAGACGGCAGCAATCACAGCTGCCTACACCTGACTGTTCTCAATCAGCAGAGCAAAGAAGTGTGAGGTATCAGGCCACACACTCACAGGCTGACCCGAAAATTGCCTCGTCATTCTCTCTCCTCTTCTCTTGCTTCTTCATATCCACTAACATCACACCTGCCTCGTTTACAGACACCTCGGTTTAATTAAAAAGCCATCCAGCCCCTGACGGCTCCTGCTCTACCACCATAACAGACAGATGGGACCAGATGAGGATTCTTCACCCCAAGCTCTGGGAAAACATGACACCACCTCAGGGTTTATGTGAGTGTAGAGGAAGTGAGGTTGGGGAGGGTACGATGTGCAAAAAGCTGACCCATCCAGCTCGCTAAACCGACCGCAGTGTTTAGCAAACAAATTTAGAGCCATCTGCCGCACCGCCACAGCTCTGGGGAAGTCACCCTACATTGAGCTGAACCGCTAAAGCCTCACTAGGAATGGTCTGGATCCCGTTCATTTACTTTCTTTCAAAATGCACTGGGGAGTAAAGAAAGAGCTGATGTCTGGGCAATTGCGCATCTGCTAAGTTGCGGGTACACTAATTCCACCACACTTCTCCTTCCAACACACTAAAATGCCTCCGGACACTGTCCGACATGAGGAAACTACATCTCTCTCTCTCTCTCTCTCTCTCTCTCTCTCTCTCTTTCTCTCTCTCTCTCTCTCTCTCTCTCTCTCTCTCTCTCTCTCAACCACAATGTTGCCAAAACCAGAAACGTCAAAGCTGAACATCATTACTGCCATAATATAATGTATAAAATTAGCAATAGAATGATAGTAATAAACTAATAATAATGAAAGGCAAACCCTAATAGTAACCTAGTATTGTAGCAGTGGGGTTTAGTGGGGTAGATGGAGTAGCGGTGGGGTTTGGTAGTGGTGGGTGAAATAAGGTGAGATGTGATAGGGGGACGGTAGATTGGGGTAGGGTTTAATGGGGGTCGGTGGAGTATGGATGGGGTTTAATGAGGTAGGTGGAGTGGTGGTGGGGTTTAATAGTGATTAGTGGGGTGAGGTAAGATTTGATAAGGGATCGGTAGATTAGTGGTAGGGTTTAATGGGGCAGGTGGAGTATGAGTAGGGTTTAATGGGATAGGTGGAATAGCGGTGGGGTTTGAAAGTGGTAGGTGGGATGAGGTGAGATTTGATAGGGGGTCGGTAGATTGGGGTAGGGTTTAATAGGGGTGGGTGGCGTAGCGGTGGGGTTTGATAGTGGTGGGTGGAATAAGGTGAGATTTGATAGGGGTCGGCAGATTGGGGTAGGGTTTAATAGGGGTGGGTGGAGTATGAGGGAGGTTTAATGAGGTAGGTGGAGTAGTGGTGGGGTTTAATAGTGATTAGTGGGGTGAGGCAAGATTTGATAGGGGATCGGTAGATTAGGGGTAGGGTTTAATTGGGGTAGGTGGAGTAGGGGTATATACATATCCTTCGTTCTTACCCAAGTTGTTTTTGATGGTAAAGTTGGGGTTGGTGGGCGTGTCCAGTCTGTAGTGGAAGGTGTGTCCCTGGGCAGGGTTGTCTCTGTCCACAGCGCTGATGGTCTCGATCACCTGTGGGTTTCAGAGAGTCAGTGAGAGATGGAGCTGGTGGACACTAGAGGCCTAAACTCATCTATTACTTCGCTTTTCGCCATCATGAAGAGAGCCCGGTGTGACAGCGGCCCACATAGGATGAAAAATTTGTCCCATTCACTCATGAAATTAGAGACCTTTATCCATGGGGTGCTGTCTTTCACACCACACTCCTCTCCTCCAGCTCCATCTATATATCTGCCAGCCCAGTTCAGGACAAGCCGTTTTTCTTCATGATCGACGGCTTGTTCAAAAGTAGGACCCTGCCATCGCGCTCATTCGTTTCCTCTCACGGACACGGAGAAAGAGCGAGAGGGCGAGAAAGCGAATGGCACAGAAACCTCACAGTCCTCAGAGTGGTGGCCCCAACCAGAGCCACACCGAAGTGTACAGGCATTGGAATTGACAGTACTGTGCCGAGGATTTAGTCCCCTAATTCAAAATCCCATTATTCTAGTCTCTCAGTGTGAGGGGTTTTACAGTAGAAGCTCCAGATCTCATCAGAACAGATGCAGGAGAAATGAGAGCTTCTCATTCTGAAGAAAGTAGTGAGATCTTGTCGATGAAGAACAGAGCTCGGTTCCTCCAGGTTTCTGCTGGACGCCCCCCAGTCCAGCCAGCACAGCGTGGAGGATGTGTTCAACTCCATCAGCAGCAGCAGCAGTAGCAGCAGCTCACCTGATTTACCATCATTAAGCCCTGATTTACCACCAAACCAGGTGTTGAATTCTATGCCTTTCTCTCTAATTTGCTACCTCCAAGAGACCAGGGGGGTAAGGATAAGACAGACACCTCCTCTTTTCTAACTGCTGCCGATGCAGCATCACCAAAGGAAAGCACCGGGTCCCCAGCTCCACCACACCAGCCAACAGACGCCTCGCTTTGAGAGGGCTTGGGCTAGGGATTCGAGAACATCTCCAAAACATCATGGCAGGTCTTGTTGGGTTTGTCTGGTATGCAGTGGTCAGTGCCTCCCAGATAGGGGCTCCCAGATAGGACAACTGATGAACCAGCAGCAGGGTCATGGGTACCTAAGGCTCATTAATGGTCATGGCGTGCAGGACTGATCTGCAGGATCAGCTGTTAATGGTAGCCTTGGTGCCAAATACTGCAGGACACCTTCAGAGGTTTTGTGGAGCCCATGCTAAATGGTCAGCTCTGTTGTTGGTGGCACAAGGGAGACCTACTGAATATTATCATGTATATACTTGGTGTATATAGCTTTCTTTTCTTAAAGCTGCTTATGTTAAATTACTGTAAAGAACACTGAACGTTTCTCTGATTTGTATTAAAACCAGGTTGTAGCAGTGATGCTCAGGTGTTGCTAATGTAAATGCCCTGTCTTACCTGTCCGGGTTTTCCATTCTCGCACAGGAAGAGCTCTTCGTTGATGGGAAACTCAGGGGCGTTGTCATTAATGTCCAAAACTCTGATGGCCACTATAGCTCTGGAAATCTGGCTGTGGTTCTCTAGCAGAAACACACACACACACACACAGAGCAGAAAACCGGTGAATGACGGACAGATACAGAAACGGGCTACTGCAGATCCCAGGTAAATACAGTGACCCAGTTATTCCCTTTCTCTTTCAATGTCTCTCGCTCTCCCTCCCTCTCTTTCTTTTTCATTCTCGTCCCCTGGGTTGATGGAGAGACAGATGAGACACCACATCAATCTGAGAGTGAGGCCTTATCAAGTATGCAAAGCAGGACAGCAATGTGGGAAAATATCTATCATAATCGGTGTGCTTTTAAAATCCCCTGTACACACACACACACACACACATACACACACACAGGCATGTTTTATACATAAGGCTAAAAAAAGATGAATATTTATGAAATGGTGGCAGCTAAAGACTAAGACGAAAATAAAAGGCACTTTAATTAGATTAGCTTTTTATTGGAATTATTCATCGTCACTAATTTACAGTCCCTTTTGAGGACCCTGTAAACGATTGTATTTAATCAGCGTCACAGCCGCCGACTTTTATAGAAATTATCCCTTCGCTTGGCCTTCGAAGCGGCAACACAGCACCTCCTCTGTGCCTACAGCCGCTTTTAAAGTGCCGCTCTTTCGACCCGGGGTAATAACGAGGGGACGCACCTACACCACCACGCGTCCAGCTCCATCACAGATAGTGTCTAAGTGGAATAACTGCAGAGCAGGTCCAGGGACTATGAAGGTGATGTCACTGCACTGATTTAGCTCTGAATTGAAAATGAAATGCAGTGGTTAGAGGGGTTCATTGCAAGAAAGCTCAGGCCTGTAAAAACAGGTAAAGTTGTTTTGGACCAATAGAAATGACTTGGAATGAAATCTGTGTCTTCTATTTTCCTTCTCCTCTAAAGCTGCAGTTTTGAAGATACAAGGTTTTGGGATGTCAGCAGGATGTCAAGCTTCATGTATGAACAATGCTGTCAGTGTAAATGTGTGATCATCTTTAAATGAAACGCCATACAAATGTGCTGTTTATTTATTTATTTATTTAAAAAATCTATAGACATAATAGAATATTCATATTCATACATTTATGGCATTCTTTATCTGGTTAATGCAATCTGTTAAATTCAGGTGATAAATAGTTGTTATGTGTAAAATGTGCAGAAAATGTGCATATTAAGGTTTATTTCTGGTCGGGGATTTGTAAACTCACTCAGAATATCAGCAAAATCTAATTTGACCATGGGTGTCCATAAAGTGACCTGTGACCTAAATCACAAGCTAAATGTTTCTAATAAAGTGGCCAGTGAGTGGAAGTACAAGGTAGATGTTCCTAATATTGAAGCCAGTGAGCGGCAGCACAAGTCAGGTGTTTTTAATAAAGTGGCCAGTGAGTGGAAATGCAAGGCTGGTGTTTTTAATAAAGTGGCCAAAGACCTCAATCACAAGGTGAGTGTTTCTAATAAAGTGGCCAGCGAGTGAAAGTTCAGTACGGGGATTCTTACTTACACAGTTAAAGGTTAGGGACTTCTCCTCCCACTGTCTCTTGCTCATTAGGGGTCTGTATAAACATCATTAAATTGGCCTGAAACACTCTCTCATCCCGTCTTTAGAACAGATAGAACAGCTCTATGAGAACCGCAGTGCCGTAAATAAAGTTCCCCAAAGTGTTTACTCCTCTGTGGCCAAGTAGGAGGAACAAAGGCGTTCTTAGTCTAACCATCAGATGTCATAACAGTTTTCGCCCCCAAGCAATCCGCATTATTATTAACGAGTTGTCACGAGCCGTTTTGATTCTGATAGGTCCTACACTCAAACTCTTTGAACCCGTTTCTCTCATTAATTATGTCTCGCCCACTACTGCTGCATATTTTTGTTTGTGCTGCTGTTGCCGTCTTCTGCGCGCTGCTGTTTCTGTGCAGGATCTCTCCAGCTCTGAAGCGTTTTGTACTGAAGGGCTGCGGTTCTTCTCCATGCATAACGTATAAGGGTTTCTTACGCTGCATATACAAATCATCTATGCAGAAAGGAGCTTTTATGCTGCAGTCATGGAGGACTACAGCACTGCACAACATTACAATGGACTCAGCCATCTGTGTTACAGCAGGGAAACAGATCAATGAGCTGCTGTCCTTCAGGGGAGAACTGTGAGGAACCTTGGTACTATAATGCACAACGTTCAGTTCACGGCAAAATGCTAGAAAGTACCAGATCCAGCGTACAGTGTGTTATATTAATATACTGTGCTGTGAATAAACATCGCTGGTCATTCTATTAGAAACCCCACCCTCGTATCTCTACCTTGTTTGTGCACAGTTAGAGACTGTAGGCAATCTACTGAAGGACAGTTTGTTAGCCTCATGCTTTAGCTGAACTTCACAGATAGTAGCCGTGAGTGGAAGCAAAAGGTCAGGGTTTCTAAAAAAGTGGACAGTGAGGAATCACAAGGTAGGTGTTTCTAATAAAGTGGCCAGTGAGTAAAAACATGGTAGGTGTATTAATAAAGTGGCCAGAAAGTGGAAGAACAAGGTAGGTGTTTCTAATAAAGTGGCCAGAAAGTGGAAGAACATGGTAGGTGTTTCAAATAAAATGACCAGTGAGTAAAAACAACATGGTAAGTATTTCTAATAAAGTGGCCAGTGAGTAAAAACATGGTAGGTGTTTCTAATAAAGTGGCCAGAAAGTGGAAGAACAAGGTAGGTGTTTCTAATAAAGTGGCCAGAAAGTGGAAGCACAAGGTTGGTGTTTCTAATAAGGTGGCCAGTGAGTGGAAGCACTAGGTAAGTGTTTCTAATAAAGTGGCCAGTGAGTGGAAGCACAAAGTAGGTGTTTCTAATAAAGAGGCCAGTTAGGAAGCACAAAGTAGGTGTTTCTAATAAAATGGTCAGTGAGTAAAAGCACATGGTAGGAGTTTCTAATGAAGTGGTCAGTGAGTAAAAGCACATGGTGGGTGTTTCTAATAAAGTGGCCAATAAGGCAGTACTAGGTAGGTGTTTCTAATAAAATGGCCAGTTAGGAAGCACAAGGTTGGTGTTTCTAATAAAGTGGCCAATGAAAGGAAGCACAAGGTAAGTGTTTCTAATATATTTGTGGCTGTAGAGTAAGTTGTCTGTAATAATAATAATAATAATAATAATAATAATACATTTAGGTAATTATCTATATAGATATAGGCTAGACGTTCTCTAAAACACAGACAACTATATCTACAGACTCAGACTGCATTTCCAACAGTTTCCTTTGTTGCTAATTGATTTAATACATTTCTAATTATGCACTCTGTATCTGCTGTTAATTGTAATGAGTGTTTTTTTGTTTTTTTGCTTTAAGCTGTGAAAGAGAGACAAGACGATTTCGGGAATAACTATCACACGCAACACCTCAGGATGTTAATTTGAGTTTTATCACCCAAATACAGTCCTGTGTGGCATTCTGAATGCAAATAATGCTTTACATATGGTTAGTGGTGTTTGTAGTTCTGCTCAGCGGATTTTAATTAGTCAGTTTTCTGGATCAGTTTTAGGGATTTTTGTTTTTTTTTCATCTGTGATTCTAGGCGTTGTGCTTCTAAACAACTCTGGTTGAGAGAAATCTGTGTTTGATACATCTTAATATTGTGCGTTACAGGAAAACAGCCTGGCTGTTTAGAGTAAATTCAGTCGTTGTTGCCAATAGAACGACGCGCTGTAGTAAAGCATTTTCCCAGCCTGTTTATTGTTCAGCTGAATGGATGTTTAGGGATGTACTGCATTGTGTAGAAGTTTTTTATTATTATTTATTTCAATTACAGTCAAAACAGCCGTTAAGGACAGGCTCTTCTGTCAGAAAAAAAGGTAGAAATTGATATTTTTAAGAGAAAAATGACAGAAGCCTCAAAAACTACATCTAATTTCAGATGTTTCAGTGTATAGCATGTCCACCCCTCAGTCTTCCACATCTTCAGTCTCTGAGAATGTTCTGCTCCTCGCCATTCAAGTCCTCCCAAACACGTTTAATGATGTTGAGGTCCAATGGTGTGGTCTGTCCCTTCTTTTGTTTCTTTGTAGGATTTGTCTGAGCTTCTCGTCCTTTCAGAGTTGTCTTCTTACAGTGTAACACCTGTAGATGTTTTCAAATCTGAAGCCAGAGGTGAGCCTGACTATCTGCTCTCTTTCTCAAAGATGAACAGCTTTCAGTGCTGTTTACTGAGGCGGGCAGTGTTGGGTGGTCTACCCACCCAACTCCAGCTTTGGAAAGTCACTTGATATTCATGGATGTTCTCCTTCCTTCTTATATGTGATCTCCTCAGAAACATCTCTTGAACAAAAGAAGAACTTAATGGCTGTTTTGATGGCTGGACATTATCTGGACACAAGCTCCTTCAGCATTTGTTATGAAATCAAAGATATGAGCAGGTTGTTTGGCCGCTATACTTATTTATCAGTGAGGTCAGATACTGATGTTGAATGATTAGTTTTAGACTAGCCACTCCAACTCATCCTAAATGAGTGTAGCTCCATCACTCCAGAAAACCCCAGTGTCCACTTTCAGCTTTGGGGGTACAGTGGGCTCCAGAATGTCTTGTTCTTGTGGTCATTGTTTTTCTATACATATTAATAGAGATGATTGAATCTGTGTGTGAACAACTCAAAGCAATCCACTCATTAGAACGACTGTCCAGATAGTTTTGGACATGTAGTGCATATACATATGCATGTATTTGTTTGAACAGCGCAGCATTTTACAATACAGTTAGACTTACTGATTTCTGTGGCGGTGACCGTGATGTTGTGCCATGTATCGGTCTCTCTGTCCAGCGGCTTGGCTAATGTGATCTTTCCATCATCAACATGAATATTGAACTGCCTCTCCAGATCTGTGTGCCGATCAATAGAATACCTGCCGAAGAAAAGGGAGCACAGAGAGAGAGAGAGCAGAGGAGAAAATGAAGTTCACATCTAAACAAATAAACCCATAAAATGTTTAATATCCATCAGTTTATAGTCCTGAAGAACAAAATGTGGAAAAATCTGGTGTGTTTGGTCTCTTTCTGATGGTAGATGCTGTACTTTGATATCAACTGAGCTTCCTGTAGGTCCTGTGATGACATTTTTAGGACTGTTGGAGGCTTCTTTACTCATCTTGAGGTTCTGCTCTTGGGCTGAACTTGGTAGGACGGTCTGATATGGTCATGTTGGTCAGCTGTTCCACTTGTAAATGATTTAGTGGACAGTGGAACAGCGGCTGATTTCGAACTGTTCTGAGATCTGTTTAAACTTCTTCCAGTACAGACTCCTCTACAACATCTCCAACCTTCTTTCTGAAGGCCTCAGAGAGCTCTCTGGGTCTGGCCATGATGGTGATCTTCTTCACCCCTCACTTCAACCATCAATCAAGATCAGACCAGACTAAACGTCTGAGATTTAAATCAGACTCCTCCAGAATAATCCTCTCCAACCATGTTCTGATCATCTGCAGCTGATCTTCTGCTCCTGATCCTAATTCTACACCTTTAAAAGAGTAATAGTTGTATTACCGCCATCTATCAATGGTTCTAATGATGTGTCCTAATTTTCATATGACCGCCTGGGGGGCACTTATCCTAGTTCATGGATGGGCAAGTCTGGTTGATGACAGGGTTGTGGGTTCGATACCTGGGCTCGGCTTGGAGTTGGCTGCCCACTGCTCTGGATGTGTGTGTGCTCACTGTCCCTAGTTCACAAGTGTGTGTGTGTATGTGTTCACTACACAGCTGGGTAAAATGCAGAGGACAAATACTTGCACCTTTACCTATAATTCAGCTCACCTGTTAATTGCCAGGTATAGTAGGTCTATTACCTTTGGGGGGGTTGGTCACCCCTAATATGCAGCCATGTAAGGAATTACATTCCCATTCAGTTTACATTCTGCATCAACGGGTTTGATTCTGCATCCATTCTGTTTCCATGTAATTTCTTAGCTTGTTTTAATTAAGCCATGATCCAAAACATGTTTTTTTTTTCTATTGCCAGTGTTATTATACCTACATAACTGCATAGATAGTCACATAATAAATGACATCCCTGTTTACACTGCATCCTATCTGGACAGGTTTGTAGAGTCCAGTAGGCATCACCCGCCCTGCCAAATAGACGTGCTTCCTATGCTACACTGAACAGAATGGGAAACAGGTAAAGAATTAAACAATTCATTGGCCCAGATTACAAGTCCGTGCAACCCACTCAGCTGTGACATCACAACTCCTGCTAGGAGCTGCTGTAGATGTTGAGTTAGGAGTGAAGGTCCAGAAGGACGTACACACACACACACACACACACACACACACACACACACACACACACACATACGCATATACTGTATACACAACCACAAACACACACACAGGCAGCTAGACAGCACGCCCCACCTGGGATTAGTCTCCAGGAGGCTGAGCGTATTTCAGTCAAGCTCTGACAGTTTCACGTACCACAGAGAGACAAACCCTGAAATGTTCTGCTACATGTCAATCAAACTGACAAAGTTACAGTGGGAAATCACAAAAACGAATACGAATGAAAAAAAATAAAATAGAAAGAAAAGAAGCGGTAGTATGGAAGGAGGATGAAGTGGATGTTTGTGTAGGTCCAGCGCCAGAGAAACATATGTCAGGTTCTAAAATACCACTCTCGCTTCCTAATAGCGACAGAAGATAACACATATACTCTAATTATGTGTCGCACTTGTGCTTAATTGCCAGAACTCAAGGTCAAATTTCAAAGCGTGAGCATAGACTTTATGATTAAGCAACAATTTCTCAAAGCCATTAAAGGTTTCTCATTGCCAGGCCGCTCCTGTCTGAGGCTGAGAACAAAATAAGCGCAGTAATAGGTCTTTAAAGATGAAATGAAATGCTTAATTAGTCTTAACATCAACAAGCAGAGCAGCTCCTCTTAGTGCATTTTTAGATGTTTGTGTGTGTAATAACAAAGAAGCTCTCACGCCTGCCATTCACTGCTGGAGTCGCTTCATCATCAGCCTTTTAGGGATCAGAAAAAAAGAAAAACATGTATCACCAAGAAATGGTTTCAAGTTTAAAATGAATTTTTATTACTATTAGTAGCAGCAGTTCTGTGTTCGCCTCAAAATATCACATGACTCTCAATACAGATGGTCACTTATGCAAAGTTGAAGCATTTTTATCATTAGCAGTAGCAGTAGCAGTAGCCGTAATAGTAGGGTTAGTACAATATTAGAAGCAGTACTGGCAGGGGCAGTTCGTTTTTAGTAGGAGTAGCAGTAATGATTGTAGTAACAGTACTAGTAGCTGTGAATCAGTAGAAGTAGTGACAGTATTAGCATTAGTAACAACATTAGTAGTAATAGCAGTAGCAGGAGAAGTATTGATAGTAGTAGCAGTAGTGCGTTAGTGGAACTAATAGTAGTAGGAGTACTTTTAGGAGTAGTAGTAGGAGACATTAAAAGTAGAAGGAGGAGGATAAGAATGGTGGAAGGAATGCATTTGTACAAGAAGTATCACCAGTAATAGATTTTATAGGAGTAGTACTAGTAGTGGTAGTAGTTGAATTTGTAGTAGTAGTACTAGTAATAGTAGTAGCAACAGCAGTAAATGTAGTAGTAGTAGTAGAAGAAGTAGTGGTATAGTAGTAGTATTTGTAGTAGTAATAGCATTAGTATTTGTAGTAGTAGTAGTTGTAGTAGTAGTGGCAGTGGTAGTAGTGGTATTATTATTATTATTAGTAGCAGTAGTAGTAGTAGTAGTAGTAGTAGTAGCAGTAGTAGTAGCAGTAGTGGCAGTGGTATAGTAATAATAATAGTTATAGTAATAGTAGTAGTAGTAGTAATAGTATGAGTAGTAGTAGTAGTAGTAGTAGTAGTAGTGGTGGTGGTGGTGGTGGTGGTAGTAGTGGTAGTATTAGTATTAGTAGTAGTAGTAGTGGTAGTGGTATTATTATTATTATTAGTAGTAGTGGCATAGTAATAATAATAGTTATCATAATAGTAGTAGTAGAAGTATTTTCTTTATATTGTATATCTGTATAGTACATTGTCTTTACTAAAAGATCCTCAAGGAACCAATTTTAAAGGTGTAGCAGCAGCAGTAGTAGTAGTAGCAGCAGTATTAGTAGTAGTAGCAGTAGTAGTAGTAGTAGCAGTAGTAATAGTACTAGGGATCTTTAGTATTGACAAATATATTGTGTAGAACACTGACAACTCAAAGAACAATTTGAATGTTTTATGGTTCTTGTCTGGTTAAATACAAAGAAAAGATTTTGCATATGTTTTTCTGAGAACATTTGAAATGGTTCTAAATAGCAATAAAATTATTCTATACTGTTGCTGTTTTCAAGTAAGCCTTTCCTTTTTGCTTTCTTGATGTCGTTAGAAATGTATTCCTTCTGCATAGCAAATACAAAAGGCCAGTAATGCAATAACAAATTATTATTATTATTATTATTATTATTATTATTATTATTATCTGTGGTACAAATAGTCATTTGTGTGTTCCAGACTAGAAAAAACACAATCTGTGAAAATGGGCCTAAATCTAATATTACAGTATAATTAGCAAAATTGATAAATTTGCACTTCTCTGTACTTCTTTCCTCAGAAAGAAATGGAACAGAATGAAGTGTGCGATGTGCACCATTTGCCTCTTTGTTATTAGGTCAGTTATTCCACGGGGAGGGTCACAGATGCACAGTTTATTCCAGCGCGCCACACTGCAGTCCAATAGGCTGCACTCAGCAACTGTGCAGATGCAAATGTTATAGAGGGGACATGACAAAAATTAAATGCCCTGTCTGGTGTGCATAGCATTTGCAGTGTACATCAATTTGGAGCAACCTCTAACAAGACCAGTCACCTTGTGTTGCATATGCTCCGTGTCAGGTGACAAGACACAAACCGGGGCCGGAGGGACTTCTGTCAGGAGAGGTTAAGCAAGCTCTGCTGATCAGGTTCGTGGCGGATAAACACGGATACGGAGAGCAGACTTGGACCTTCGGCTGTTTTTCAATACCAGCAATGCCAAAAACAGGAGAATGGAGAGCGTATTTGAGATTAGGTATTATAAAACTGACTATTGGATTCACAGAGATAGAGGTATGCAAAATAATGGAAACACCACAAGAAGAACTTACTGGCCATTTATCAGGTATACCCTGTAGGTGCGCTATATAGGGTTTACGGTTACTGTTTTATTCTGTATTACTATAATTAAAGCCAAAGACATTCAAAGCATGGACGATTATTGTTTTACCACTTCAGCCTATGAATCAATAATCTTTTATATAGTGTTTATATGCAAAGTACACTAAATTATGATGGTATATAGCACCACTGTAAAAGGTCACCAATGCAAATAATGCTTTACGTAGACAAGTAGCCGTATATATACATAGGAGTACAATATATAACAAGGAGAACAATATATATATATTGTTGTTACTGAAGATCCTTTGAAGAATCCCTTATTTAAGGGATTTAAGTGTGTACCCTACCTCATTTCTGGGTATTATAACCATTCTCTTAAATTGCATTACTGTGTACTGGAAAAAATAGGGTATAGGGTCCTGGCACCGAAGTGGTGCAACGAACTTCCGAACTTCCCGAACGGCCGAGTTGCTCGCTGTCTTCAAACCCAGACTGAAGACCCACCTCTTCAGAGAGTACTTGGACGAATAGAGTACTATGGTCACCTTATTATCTTGTGTTTAGTAATGTCTAAAGCTTAGAGGTATCTTTGAACTATTAGTCTATTCTAACTACCTAAGGTTTTTCTTGGGTAAATAGCAAAGCATTTTGTAAGTTGCTCTGGATAAGAGCGTCTGCTAAATGCCATAAATGTAAATGTAAATGTAAGTTTGTACCCTACCTCATTTCTGGGTATTATAGCGATTCTCTTAAATTGCATAACTGTGTACTGGAAAGTATCCAGAATTGTATCCACTCCTGCCAAAACAGTTCTAAATAGAACAGACATGATGCTCTATGACTTGTAGCAGAACCCTTTGTAGTGCTATATGGAATCATGTTTTTGTTATTTAAAGAACCAAACACAAAGAGAACCATTTAACCTGATAAAGAACCTCATTTACTCATTCAAATGCTGTCTTTGAGCTGCCATGCCTTTATATACAATAGAACCCTTTATTGTACTAAAGATCCCTTCTCCTCTCTATTTTAACAGTGTAGAGTAGCTTACCCCATATTCCAATAAAAGTATTGCTATAGCCATGAAATAATGACTGAAGTTGAAGCCCAGCAGAGTAACAACTAAAGTAAAAGAAGTTCTGATCCCAGACGAGCCCCCAATTTCTGTCGCTGCCTCTAGGGTCGAGAGGTAAAAACTCAGAGGCTATACATAAAAGAAATCCAATGCAGAGATCAGACCACCAAAACAGTTCAACCTAACTTAAATAGCATCTTAGATGAGAAACACTACTGATCAATTCATCTATAATTGCAGTGTTCTAATGCAGGGAGAACAGACTGGGGCTTCAGGGGAAAGCTTAAGCATTAACTACAAACAAGGCAAACAAACTAACCCAACAACCAAATGAAAATGCACAAGCTGGTTCATGATACAGATGTGTCAGATGCTTGCACATGAATAAAAGATGTGACTTCAGCACTATTATGTATCAGTATGTATCAGATGCCTTGTTTGTGGGAAGGATTGTATAGTTCAAACATTAAACCCATTTGCAGCCACGTGATGTATTTGAATCACATAAATGTAAAGTTCTAGTGACCTGCAGTAGAACTTCTCATTACATTCAGTGTATACTGCATCATCATAGGAACTGAAGTACTAGTTGACATCTCAACATCTCATGCTGGTGCACAACCTTGGAGAGTTGAGGTTTAACCTGGTCCATTGGAAAAGATCTCAACACACTTGTACTGATCCTCCAATTAAGGATTAGTGTTGTACTTATAGTGAAATACTTACTGTAGTACATGTAGAAGAACCCTTACAAAACACTTTGAGTAGAAGAGCAGCTCAAAAAGTGCTTAAGTGACTTCTAAAACTGCAGAGGAACGTCTGTGTTCCATCCAGCATCTCCCAGCACAGGAGACTGAATATGTTAGACTCTATTCTTCTCCGTTTGGGTAAAACCAGTAAACCAGTCCAGTTTGGTAAACCAGTCCAGTTTAATAAACCAACTGAATTTTTCTACCTCAGTAAACACTGCAAAACAACTTCTAGACTATATGTCCAAATGTTTGTGGACACCCCTTCTTGTGAATTAATTCAGCTACTTCAAGTTGCACCGATTGCTGACACAGATGTGCAAATGCACACAAACAACTTGTCTAGTCTTTGTAGAAAAGTTTTGCCAATAGAATAGGACTCTCTGGATCAGATAAACATCATGAACCAACACACATGGCACCATGCTGCCTAATAATGCCAGGCATGGGCTAGAGGGGTATGAAGCCCCCCAGCATTGAGCTGTGGAGCAGTGGTACTGTGGTGATGGATGGTGCTCCATCCAATACTTTTGGGTGGGATGAGTTGGGGTGGTGATTATCCAACATCCTGACCTCACTAACACTCTTGCCTCAGAATGCAATCAAATCTTCAACGCCATGCTCCTCCAAAACCCAGTAGAAAGTCTTTCCTGAGGCAGTTATTTTTATTTTTTTATTTTTTTTGAGAAGGTGTCCCAATTATTTTTGTCCATACAGTGCCGTTATTGAATTGGGTTTTTTTAAATGCCTAAAATGCAGTAAATATTCCTACTTGAAAATGTAAAAGTATCAGGATTTTATAAATACATGTAAATTTATTTAGTCACTACCCACCTGTGAATGCAAACACACTAAAGAACTCATCCAGAAAAACACCCATCTTCTGTTTTCAGCAAGAACCCTGGCTCTACACTGTACAATTAAACTTGCTTCAAGCCATATGAGAACCACTTTTGATTCCATAAAGCACCATGCTAGTAATAAAGTTGGTAAACAACCTTAATATCAAGTGAAGGTTTTCTTTAGGCCTTTGAAAGGTTCTTTACACTCTTTTACAACTGGTTCTTCACCGAATCAAACCTGGTTCTTCCATGGCATTGCCCAAAGAACCCTTATTTTCAAGAGTGCAGGAGTAAATTCAATGCCAGTGTGCAACAAGCAAAACAACCTACAAGAAAATGCGGTCATATTCCATCCAGAATCTACCTGCAATGTCTTATGGTTCAGTGCATTAAGTATAGCTTTGGGCTTGTTGTGGAAATGGAGGACGAAGTAGAGGGGGGAGGAAGAGAGAGAGAGAGGTAAGAGTGAGGAGGGAAAGCAAAAGAGAGAGAAAGATTGATTTGATTCAAGGTATACAAGGTAATCTATACTCAAACTGAACTGAAGGTAGTAGGATGTGTTAGTGTGGCAGAGCCTTTTTCTGCTCTTCCATTTGCAAAGTGCCTTTTACCTTTAAATGACATTATCCGTCCTGGCAGCCGGAGGGAAGATGCGACTTTGCCACTTTGCGTCTCGAAATTCACTTAAGGATGCTGTTGCTTTTGTGAAATATTGGGAAAGATAATGTATTTCTTGATGCTGAAGCAGGCTTGATCAAGCTTTTTGCCAAACATAATTTACTTGATGGTCTCAGGATGGACGTCATTCATCTTACGAATAAAAATGGTGCATGGACACAATGGAAAGTAGAAGATTTCCATGTACTGAAGGTTAGAACATATAATCTTCAGCATCATTAGTCACTACGAAGACAACTTTTAATAATAGTTCTGTCAAAAAATGACATTTTCCAAAGTTTTAACTCTTACCCCCGAGTATAGCTGATCAGCTAAGACTGGCTGGTGGTTGAAGTTTGGTTCTTTTCCTTCTTAAACATGTCTAAAGTTAACAAAAGCGAAGGGTGCTAAAACTTTTTTTTTGTCTTGAAGGGATAAAGTTTAATGTTTGCAGTGCATTGAGGGCCCAAAAGACAAACCTACATACTCATAAAGAAGGTGGGTAAGATTCAAATCACATTTTGAAAAATAAAATAAGTTTAATAACGCAAAATAAAATATTGTTGAGACCTTGTATATCAACTTTTGCTATTTCTAATGTAAGTCTGTTCAGAAATTCATGAAGAGTGGAACAAGAGAAATTCTCCCAAACAACTTGTAATAAAATAGTTTTACACTGACTTTCATTTAAAGAAGATTTTTTGCCATTACACTATTTGTATATTGTTATATCCAACAGTGACAGTATATTTATAATTTCAATGTAATAAAGTAAGGGAATGGCTATGGTGTCTGCATTTGAAGCTACAGTAGTAATACTCATTTTCAAGCCTAAAATTCTGTCCATACTTTTGTCCATTTTTAAAGATAACAGTATGTCATGTAATGCCAGACACCACAGTGATTCCCCTCTGCTGTCAACGTTTCTTTTACTCTTCAGACACAGAAGGTAAACAAGCAAACAAAAAAATGACTAAAATATATCATTACGCTGGAGGCAGCATGCCCGGACTTTCAATCTACTGCTCCAGTCGATCAATGTGGGGCCGTTTATGATGGCTGTTTAAGTCACTCTCAAAGACTCACTCCAGCAGAAATGAAGTGCATCTCTGACGCTAACCATGAAAACGAGAAAGCAATACAAACCGTCCGGGACCTTCAGTCTGCTGATGCTTTTTGCAGTTAACCCTTAGAAGGCACAGACATAACCAAAACTAAACCAAATATGGATTATTTCTGACTTGTTGAAACAAAGGGGGAATTCTGTGGAAATACAGATTCTAAACCAGGGCCAAAATGCTGGGATCTGGGAGTTGGGGGGCAATATTTTTTAATCAGTCAAAAAGCATGAAAATACATAACACTGTAAATATAAAGAAGGTAGCATATATATATATATATATATATATATATATATATATATATATATATATATATATATATTGTAACATTGTTAATTTGTAATTTTACAATGTCATATAAAATGTTACATGGCACAAGATTTTGTAACATAACATAATATAATAACAAATGGTTATGTATCAAACCAGTACATTTAAATTGTTTTAATTGCTTTAAACCAGTGCAATATTGTACATAGATAGTGTGTATAGTGTGTATAGTATATGCATAGGGTAAATTAATGTGTATATATTCATATTTCTATCTTGTAAATATCTGTAATGTGACGTGACAATAAACATGACTCAATTTGATTTGATCGTAATGATACCCTATACCTTGTAACAATACTTTATATTTTTATTGTTGTAATGCTGTACTGTAATGTTTCAATGCAGTTTGTAATAATACTCTAGATTTTGTAACACACAACTCAATCATTCAGTGTAAGACTCATTCTAATGAAATTGCACCACAGAGCGCCACAGGAGGTCGTTCCTACCCATGGCCATCAAAGTCTATAACTCCTCCCTCAGTGTGTGACACTATGGTTCATCTGTGGAATATTTAATAATTCTGCTGTTCATTTGTGCAATATTTGAGCTGCTTTATACAGCATATTCTATATTTATGATCACAGGTTCTGCCACTTTGCCACTTTATTATATTCAGATAACCGATAAACATGTACATATTTGCAGACTTTTATTGTTGCCTGACCTCAAAAACAAGCAAAAATGCTGAATTATAATAATCTAATTAGATTATTAATATAGATAATTGTGTAATTATGCTGCAAAGTATGCAATTTTGTGTAAATAGTAAAACACAAACAACACAAACGACACTAGATATCTAGAGATATCTAGAGATATGATAACGTCTGTCATTTTGTATATAAATAAAAATAGCCATCCTGAAAATACACACCCCTGATGAACTCTGAAACACTTGGAAAAAAGAGAGAATGAAAGAAACCAATCTACGATTCCTCTCTCGCTGCCAGTTCCCCATGTAATTACACAACCTGTTGAGTGTTGTCCCTGAAACACAGCAAGTCACTGGAGAATTAATGAAATGCTAGGCTGGACAGAGAGAAATTGCCTGTATAACCTATAGTCAAGGTGCCTTTGTGATATTTTCAGGGTGAAATGCATCCGGAGAACGTAAGGGGAAATCTTTCGTTGTGCCCACATCCACATCGCTCTTCTCCTGCACATCAACCTCAATAAAAGTAGGAGTTGGTACGTAAACGCTGCCTCCATTTGATCATTTAAACTGAATGAATGTTAAGAGCAGTTTTACCTTGATTCATTGGGTTTTACCTCTCAAGAGCTCTTCATTAAGTTCCTGCTGTCGTTTGTAATGATCTACCTCTCACCAGCACTATTTTAACTGCTCTTAAAGCGTACATTTCATTTACACCGTTCATTTACATGAGTTATTCACACACATATTTACTGGAAGTAGGTACTGTTTGTACCGTTGTGTATTTCCTTTCTTTTTTTTAATATTCATACTGGATATTAATGTTATTAGAGCTTCATACTGGATATTAATGTTATTAGAGCTTCATACTGGATAGTAATGTTATTAGAACTTCATACTGGATATTAATGTTATTAGAGCTTCATACTGGATTATAATGTTATTAGAGCTTCATACTGGATATTAATGTTATTAGAGATTCATACTGGATATTAATGTTATTAGAGCTTCATACTGGATATTAATGCTATTAGAGCTTCATACTGGATATTAATGTTATTAGAGCCTTATACTGGATATTAATGTTATTAGAGCTTCATACTGGATATTAATGCTATTAGAGCTTCATACTGGATATTAATGTTATTAGAGCTTCATACTGGATATTAATGCTATTAGAGCTTCATACTGGATATTAATGTTATCAGAACTTCATACTGGATATTATTATTATTACAAGACCATTCTGGATATTAATGTTATTAGAGCTTAATGCTACATATTAATGTATTTAGTACTTCATACTGGATAGTAATATGATTATGTAAGAGACTCAAGCTCAATGTTCTACAGTGTCTCAGTACGTTTATAATCACATTTAACATTTCTAATATCTTATGTTCCAGATTCTCAGTTCTCTGCTGATTTCCTGCTGGGAACCAAGAAGACTTTTCTTGTGGACTAATCTGCAAAATTATTATACAATTAAAAATGTGTTGGAACAGGAGTGAGCGATTGTGTGTGAACAAAATCTGGACTCAAGAAATGATGCCCAGATCTCCCTTTTGAACGCTGTCATTCAGAACACTCACCTGATAAAGCTGCGACTGGCATCTTGGTCCCGAGCGATGACCGTGCCGATGATCGTGTTTATGGCAGCGTTCTCGTGGACGTCAAACACGTAGGTGGACTTGGAGAACACGGGTGGCTCATCTGCGTCCTCCACGGCGATTTTGATGGTGGCCTGGTCCATGAAGGGGGTGCCAGTGGTTGAAGACTGAACATTGGTGGCCACCACCGTCAGACTGTAGTTCTTTTTGCTCTCAAAGTCCAAAGCCTGCGAGAAGCGAAAGAGATAAATATCTTTTACTAATGACCACGGCAGCAAGGACAAATGTGCCCAACAGTGATGGATGAAAGCATGCGGCGTTCGCAGGTTCCGGCTGTGTCCGTGCGCTCCGGCAAGGCCTAACAATGCACAACAACAGTCAAGGAGAAGGAGGTGGAGGAGGAGGAGGAGGAGGTGGAGGCCTCTGCGAAACAATAACACCAGACACAAAAAAAAATAAAAGTTATTTAGTGGCAATAAGCACGCTCTCACCTGAAGCGCTGGAAGTGTTATTAATTTGTGCTCTGAGACAGCATCTGTTTGGGATTTAGATGAGCCTGCAAATAAGGTTAATCTAATGGAATCACAACGATCGCATTGCAAATTGTTAAGCAATCATGAAAAATATAATTTGTATGTTTGTGTTTTCCAGCAAAACAAAATTATCCTGGCCTACAATACCATGACGCTAACACGGTTAATGTATTCTCCGGGGCAGTGATCCAGAGGAGGAATATTATTGAAGTATCAGGTAAAAGCAATTTGGGAATGATTTGTACTACTGGATAAATATTTGATATTTCTCTGCGTGAGAAAAGGGCACAAAGGCGGTGGTGAAGCACATTCACGCCAAAGCAGCTGTGATGTGCTCAACTTCGGCAAGGGTTTGAGTTACAGGAAAGGTTCAGGGTTCATTACTTTATGGTTTCTTCTCTCAGCATTTGCAACATGTAAAAATGTCACAGTTTTATCCTCAGACTGACACGTTCATACTCAGGATCACCTCCTGGCTTCTGCTGTAATGCTGGAAATAATGGCCCGGAGTCACTGTGGTGCTCTATAAGCAGGATTTATGGGGCGGAGAATCTCCAGCCAGGCTGCAGCGAGGCCATAGAAATTAGTGACCACAGCACAATGAAGAATTTACAGTGTACTTCACTTCAGACTGTGAAACGTGATGTGGTGGTTTAACCTGGAATATATGAACAACTATATGAAGGTATATACAACTTGTATTGAAATACAGTATATGTGACATAAGTTCCCGGACTTAAGGTGGTTTAAGGTGGTAGTAATTTCAGGCTTCTGCAGATAGCGCTGCACAAGGATGACTGGTCTATAAATACCTGTGGGGTGTGAGTGACGGGATTCATAGATTGAAAAGAGGTGGTACGGTGCAGTGAGGGTTTCATTGGATGTGTGGAAAATGGGTCGCAAAGCAGATACAGTTAATGATTGGCTAAAAGAGAGGCTGCATTTGGGCGTGGCCGAATACCGTAGTGTGGAGGAAGGAGCTGAATCTGCAGGTGTATGGAAGCATACGGTCATACGGGTCTACCAGCAGTGGCAGAGATCCCAGCCTACAGGTAATTCTCCTCATTCTCGTCACTCGAGGAAGAGCGAATAAAGGCGCCTTTAAATATATGTTCTATAATTAACGTTTCCTTACAGTTATGTGAAAATGTTAAGACGCCCCATGAAAACCTTTGTCTTTTTTAGATATTTAAACATCTGGGCATTTGATCTTCATTTAAACAACATTAAGAAAGTATAGTAATATAATTATATCATGTTGTCTGTAAAATATAATGAATAGAAATGCAATTTTCTTGTGAGAAAAGGTAAATAAGGAGACCCTGGGCCCTAATACCTGTTATCTCCTAGTTGGCTGAAATAACTTTAGTTAGATGCTTCCTTTAATGATCTACCAGTCAGGAGTGTTTCATACTCCTCCAGGAGTGTGGGATGTTTCAGCTTTAGTTTTTAGAAGGATGGTCTCACATTTTCCTCAAGCAGCTCCCTCTGATACAGTAAAGATTTGGAGATGTTGGAGATGCTCTCCAGGCTCTACTGCAGAAAAGGGTACTGCAGTCCCACAATATGGGCTTGTGTGCTCAAATGCTGTCCACATAACCTACTGTACATATACATTCATTTACCTGCCAGTCAAAAACATCTTTATGTTCCATATATTATGCATGTGTCTGATATATGATAATTACATATGCAGTATGCATAAAATATATATGTACATGCATTTTTTGAGGTACATTGCACAGTCATTTATGATATATGTGTATGTATGGTCATATTACAGCTTTCTGTATGAAATCTACCCTTTTAACTTGTTTTAAATGTGTGATAAACAATGAACAGAATGTAAGACACTGATTATTGCTCTGTTAACTGGTTTAACAAACTTAAAACCTGGATAAGTGAACTGAATAATATTTTTAATGGAATAGTGGAATAATGGAAGACATTTACACACCCACATATTCAGCTCACAACAGTATAGCTCAACCCACTCACATTGAAGTTGTAAGGAGTGTTTCAGCCTGGAAAACCAGCCAATCTGAACAGAGCTCATTAGTATTAATCCATCTTACTAAAGATGTGGTAACAAAAACAGGTTGTTTAATTCTAAGGCATAAAGAGCGGTTGGGCAATCGTATCATATATAAGAATTATGAACGTTTTTGGATCATAAAACCACACCGACATAATGCACGGACCTCGAAACAAAAGAAAATGTAGCATATGGGCCTCTGGGTTTTAGCTAGAACTGAATACATCCAAGCCAAGAGGCACCGCTGTGCTCCATAAGCAGGATTTACAGCCCAAACTAACTTCAGCCAGACTGCAGCAGGACACAGCAGAGAGCCTGGCAGTAGAAATTAGTGGCCATAGCACAATGAAGAATTTACAGTGTGTGCTTATGTTTTAAAATAGGCCCTGGCTCCCAGCGGGGAGGTCAGTGGATGCTGGAGCCGGGCCGAGCGAAGGCCAGCTGGGACAGGAGAGCAGCTGGAGTCCCTCTACCAAACCGGAGCTTTGATGTCACTGTGGCAGGCAGCAGGGCCAATGTGTATGTATGTGTATGTGTGTGTGTATGTGTGTGTGTGTGTGTGTGTGAGAGCCCTGCAGCCCTGGTCTGTCACAGTCCAGGACGCCTTAGGAAGCATTTAATTTTATTAAGCTCTCTTCCTCCGCTGCTGTGGTGCAGAGAGTGAGCACTGGGATACCTGCTGAAACCAACCAGTTCACTTGCACACTAATGTAGCGGCAGTTCAGCCTATTTTAATAGCAGTAGTTCTGCAGAAAAATCAATTTTCCACTTATGTCAAGATGAAGGCGTGTTCAGCATCTAAAATTTGCTTCCTTAGTTTTGCACTGGAGCTACTAGACTAATGTTCCTACTGAGAGGTCCAGCATGTCCAGCATGACTCAAGTTAAACTGGTTGTACCAGTATGGTACCAGTATAACCAAGCTTGATAATGATCATGTTGGTCGACAAGCATGACCAACATGACTGGGCTGGTTTATAATTATTACCAGCATGACCAACTCTGGGCTGGTTTATAAGAATTACCAGTCTGACCAACATGACTAGGCTGGTTTATAAGCATTACCAGCATGACCAGTATGACTGGGCTGGTTTATAAGCATTACCAGCATGACCAACATGACCGGGCTGGTTTATAAGCATTACCAGCATGACCAACAACTCTGGGCTGGTTTATTAGCATTACCAGCATGACCAACTCTGGGCTGGTTTATAAGAATTACCAGCATGACCAACATGACTGAGCTGGTTTATAAGCATTACCAGCATGACCAACAACTCTGGGCTGGTTTATTAGCATTACCAGCATGACCAACATGACTGAGCTGGTTTATAAGCATTACCAGCATGACCAACTCTGGGCTGGTTTATAAGCATTACCAGCATGACCAACTCTGGGCTGGTTTATAAGAATTACCAGCATGACCAACATGACTGGGTTGGTTTTTAAGCATTACAAGCTTAACCAGTATGACTGGACAGGTTGACCAGCATTACCAGCATGACTAGCATATTCATACTAGTCAACCAGTGTGACCATCATGACCAGGCTGGTCAACAAAGATGACCAATATGATCATCATGATTATGATCACTCTGGTCATGGTCTGGTCTGACCATGGTTGAACTGGTTGATCATGGGCAACCAGATTAACCAGCTGGCCTACCAGTATAGGGTAGTCTTTGTCTAGAGGACCAGCTTTTCAACCACCCTGACCATCAAAGACTAGCTTAGACCATCTGAACCTGCATCTGAATCTTGTCTATGTTTATAGATCACAGTGAAGAATTCAGTGTCAGAAACCACAAACGCAAGTATATTAGAGAATACTAAACACCTCCACATGCTTTGAGGCTAGGGAGTGAAAATTTATGCATACAGTTATGTAACTAAAACATCATCAGACATAAAGCAAGGAAATCTGATGAAGAGCTGATAGATATTAATGCTGACCGACTGCATTAAATAGTTTTAGAAACCATGTAGAGGCCCGAGGTCTGTCTCTACTGTGTTTGAGATTTCCAGTGCCTGTTAGATACATAAACCTGGTTGCTTCATAACATCACTAAAGAGGTGAACAGTAGAAATCAGACATGTCTGATAAACTACATTTGAGGCCTTGAAATAGTGTCTAATGGTCAGTAATGGTATTTTTTGGTTAGTTTATATTTTAATGTACATAAGGTGACCAGTGACTGATTCCTACTGCATCTGATGGGTTTCCCATTAGAACATAATGGTGTTCTTTGGGAAAGTAGTGGTCTCAAATAGTAACCATGATGTCACTTCCCTTTAGAAGGAACTGGACAACTGGGTCAGAACATATCTCAAACATCAGGCAGGTCTTGTGAGGTTTCCTGGTATGTGGTGGCTAGTGACTACCAAAAAAAAGCTCTTAGCACCAATCGGTGAACCAGCAAGAGGGTCATCGATGCCCAAGGTTCACTGACACTCATGACACTCGAGTCAACCATTGCGATCAAGGATGTTGACCAACATGACCATCATGACCAGGCTGGTCAACAAACATGACCACTCTGATCATCATGATTATGATTACTCTGGTCATGGTCTGGTCTGACCATGGTTGAACTGGTTGATCATGGGCAACCAGTTGAACCAGCTGGCCTACCAGTATAGGGTATGCTTTGTATAGATGACTAGTTTTCAACCACCCTGACCATCAAAGACCAGCTTAGATCATCTGAACCAGCCACCAGCGAATCGGGTCATTGATAAACCAGCAAGAAGGTCATTGATGCCCACCTCAAAACTTACAGGACTTGAGGAATCAGCTGCTAATGTTGGTCTGTTGGCAATGTTGGTGCCAGCTACCACAGCAGGACACCTTCAGAGTGTTGTTGGTATAAAGGGAAGCTGCACAATACAAGGCCTAGATAAGCCTAGTCTAGTCTTCGAGATTATTGAGCCACTGCACATGGTTTGATGGGAGTGTGTGATGATTTAGGCCTACTGTCACCACCATGATAACTGGTACAGGCCTGCATAAGCATGGTCGCTACTTCGAATCCAAAAAGTAACCCCAACACTGGACTGCAGCGTGAAAAAGGAAGCTGTCCAAGTTTGGCTCACTAAAAACATGCACTCCCGGCTACGCAGCAGTTTTGTTCCCTTTCAGACTTTCCCCCTTTTCTTCATACCGCTAAAACTGATGACTAAGAGTATAGAACTTATTTGGTGTAGCAGGGAGCTGCTTGATCGTGCAGATTAGCATATTTTGGAGAGTTTCAACAAGCTCCTGCGCTTTGTGGAGCAATTCCGTTTGGCAATGTAACACCGTCACCCCCCTCTTTCAATAATAACGCATGCCATTTGATCCCGTACACAGAGTCAGCCGCACTTCATGCCCGTTCGTGCTGCTATTTCATTACTCATTGCTCTGTGGGGGCTAAATATGGCTGTCACTTGACCTCCATTGCTGCAATTCGCTTTTCATATTGGCTGTGCGGATGCTGCTGAAGTGTCTGGCTGCTAGCTAGCTGCCGTGTGGAGTGTGTGGAGGCTGGCTTGCATTAGCTAGCCTGCTCCCACTACTTTTCGGTCTTTGCGGTTTGATGCTCAAGGCCCGGAGCGCTGTTTGCTGAACACCACGCATCCCCTCCCATCCCCGGCCTAGGTTTTTAGACTGAGCGAATACGGGGGGCATATTTAGAGACATCAAAGATTGGCGGGGGGAAGTAGCTCGGCCCTCTCAGCCACCCCCATATCAGCCTGAGGGGGGTGGTGATGGGGGATGATGAAAGCACACACACACATTTACACACACACACACCCCTCAACAACAAAGCCGAACTCCGCCACCACCGTGGACCTCTACTCCAGATCAATACGTTTAACCTTGCTACAAAGAGGCTTTGATAATTTGGGCTCAGCATTTACCACTATAAAAAATAAAGGAGCCAATGAGGGTGTTTTGGAGCGATGCCAATGAAGAACTGCTTTGGTTTTTCCAACATTGTGCAAAATATTCTGTGTTTTAATTTAAGAAAATAAGTAATAATGACCTATATTGTTTATGTGTACTTGAGGACATTGTGTAAAACATTACATTACATACAATATGCCAATGTTTTAATGGAAATACAGTGAATGTGATGTATTTTTAGTTGCTAAATTATTTCCTTATTACGCCTTATTTATAAAGAAGCATGTAGTTGATTATTGTGCTTTAAAGGAAAATTCCAATCACAATGAAAACCATCACGAACCATCACTACATCTGCTCTGAACACCTGAAATCATCTTTAGTGTGAGATGATTCAGTTAAAAGACTTGGAAATCCACCTTCTGAAGGTGTATCTTGAAGGTGGGAGTAACTAGCTTGTCGGTTAATGCTGAAAAAAGTCACGTGGCTAATATCATGCCTAAGAACCTGAATGTCAATTAGTATCACAAGGATTCCCAATGCTTGTATGGTGTATTTGGTCACTGTACAATGAAAACCATATATCTCCAAAATAGTGACTTTACCGGAGAAGCAAAACTTTGAATGAAACTATTTAAACAGTAACACCATAGAGAAAAATGGAAACAAATGGAGATACATGGTTTTCATTGGACAGCAGCAATTTGCATTTGCAGTTATAGGTATTGTGATACACACTGAGGAGGCGGAGCTACAGTCTCTCATTAGAGTGAATATTAATAACGCTCTTAATGTAGGTATTGTGATATACACTGAGGAGGAGGAGCTACAGTCTCTCATTAGGGTGAATATTAATAACGCTCTAAATGTAGGTATTGTGATATACACTGAGAAGGCGGAGCTACAGTCTCTCATTAGGGTAGAATGGAATTATTACCTGCAACATGTAACACTTGTCCAGCTTGTACAACTAGGGTGGAGCCTGGATCAATTAATGTTATTATCCAAGAAATCGATCATTTAAAAACTTTTATTTTAAAGAATTTAGGCAACAACTACCTCTTTTTTTCTGCCAGTGTAATGATACAGTGCTCAAATAGTTCTGTTTAACCTTTTGTGGTTTTGCTTTAATGCAGTATCTGGCGCGTTTAGGCCTAGCCAGAAGGAGGCCGCTGTGAGAAAACTGATGCCACCCCGCCACGCCGGATACTAAACAGGGAGAAAAAATAAAGGTTATGTTCTATGCTCGTGTGCTCGACTATCCTGATCCTCAGCTCCGTCTGGAGGTGCACAGGTGACGGCACGGAGGCTGTTGATTGCCTGTTTTTGTCATGCGGCACCATCCATCATACTATTAGCGATGCAGGCAACAGATTCCAGGCCATGTGCAGTGGGATGACACGCGGAAGATATTTCTGCTGCAGACAGAAAACTTTACCACACCAACACTGTTCTCTCCGTTTCTGTCTGACCTTGTCTGCTTTTCTTTGTTGCGTTTTTTAGAGGAGATTATCTGAGCGATCTTGCTTCTTTGCTAAGCGTGGGAGTGTAAAATATCGCTGTGCTTGATCTAAATCAAGTTCTGCCCAGTTTTGAGAAGTTCCTAATAGATATTCAGTGCAGTTTTCTCAGGCAAGACCACCAAATCCTTTGTCATCAAAAAAAATCCTAATAGACCTGCCATTTGCCTTCAGAATTCCCACCGGATGTCTTCAGAATATCAAACTGCAACTGCGCCTGCATTCGATATGCACAAAAATCCCATCTCCATATACAATTTATTTAAATTTGGCTTGAGCATCAAAGAGCATAGACTGTGTCTAATAAAACATCCCATGTTTTAGTCATGTTATTTGTGTGCAAACAGTATGCACTGAAGCACCGCTGTGGTTCAACACTTGCACTGTAGATGTCCTTGGGAGATAAGAGTGCTCCATTGTACTCTAAGCCTCAGTGAAGGCTCCCGCATTTGCATACAATGGCTATTCCATATGCAAATCCAAGCAAGGGTTGAGAACCAGAACACAATCAAGTCAGAGGTAGAAATGTCTGAACCTCTGAGCACACCTGGACTCTACAGCTAAAGTTGCTAAATTTGTTCACAAAGTTTTAATTTTTTTCATTTTTACACTATATTTACACTATATGTCCAAATATTTGTGGACACCCCTTCTAATGAGTGCATTCCGCTACTGTAAGTTGTACACACAGCTTGTCTAGTTCCTGTAGAGAAGTGTTGCCAATAGAATCAAATGGAGCAAATAAACATCATGAACCTATCGGCACCATGCTGCCTAATAATGCCAGGCATGGGCTAGTAGAGGGGTATAAAGCCCCCCAGCATTGAGGAGCTGTGGAGCAGTGGAAGAACTGTTCTCTGGAATGATGGTGGTGGAGCTCCATCCAGTACTCTTGGGATGGGTTGGGGAGTTAGGGATAATGTGAGGGGGTAACTAACGCTCTTCTGGCTGAATGCAATAAAATCCTCACAGCAATGCACCTCCAGAATCTAGTACAAAGCCTTCTTCCCTGGACGGTTGTTGGCTTTTTTTTCAGAAACACCTCCCACAGCATGCACACTGTATAGGTATACAGTTATAGACTGTAGCCCGTCTGTTATTGTAGAGTTTAGTAGCCCTCCTCTACCTCATTCACAGGACCACCACTGACCACATATTATTGGGGTGGAGGACCGTTCTCAGCATAGCAGTGACACTGACTTGGTTGTGTGTATGTGGTGCTGGTACGAGTGTATTAAGGACAGGGGTGTTCCTGTGGCTTTTGCACTCACCAGTGGCATTGCTAGGTTGGTTGGACATAATATTCCATCATATTTGGATGCTGGACCATTCTTACAGTAGGTTGAGACTGAGTCCACTGCCCAAAATTTCCAGCCAAAGAGCAGCTCTGTGCTCAGAAACTGACCCCTGATCAAGATCTGTAGGATATCTAACACAAACTGCATCAACAGATGGGCTACATTCTCCATCTAAACCCTAGCAAGGGGGAGCTAAACAAGGGTTTCTGATAAAGTGTCCACTTGGTGTGTAATAACTGCTGTGGTATATTAGATTTCTCTCACCCTTTTCAGAGTCAGGATTCCCTCCTGAGTCTGACCGTCAGTGATGATCTCGAACACATCCCTCTCGTCCCCTCCGATGATTCTGTAAGTTGATTTGGCGTTTTCCCCGATGTCCCGGTCACTCACTTGTATTCTTCCGCCAGGTTTTCCGATGCCAAGGTCCTCCGGGATGGTGAACTCATATAAGCCTGAAACAAGGAATGACATTTAATACAGACAAGGCAGAAGACTGCAGTCAAAAATGTGATTATGCTGTAAATAATCTGCTGTTTAAAGACTGAAATTACCTGAGTGTACAAAATATATACATGAACAGCATCTAAACTATACACTGTAAACTATATATGTTACTTTACTAAAAAACATAATGGATTTTAGATGCTTCAAGTATTTTAAAGGCAACATACAGTCACTATACAATTAATACTATACAGTAATTCTATGTTTTAAATATGAGGCCTTCCTGGAAATTATATTTGGTAGAACTTAATTTTGGAAATAATTATATTAGAACTTGATTCTGTATACAAGTGTTCTTTAATTAAGGATAATAACCTTATTCTGGATATGAATTGTATAACAGCTTCATTGGGGATATTAGAACTTTATTATTGGTAAAACTTTTATAAAATATTTGAGCTAATAAAGAGCTGTATAATTATTATTCAATGACTCCATTCTGGATATTAATTTTATTAGAATGGTACTGTTGGTATTGTTTTTATTAGAAATGAATTCTATAAGAACTTAACCCTCAATATACATTTGCATTTTGTTCTAGATATACATTTTACTTTATTAACTTCTTTAATCATCATATACACAAAATTACATATTCATCTTGTTTTCAACTTTTATGTTATGTATTTGTAATGTATTTTAATAACTTTGTTCTTTGTATTAATCTTATAACAGCATAATACATTTGGTCATTCTAGGTATTGATTTATCAGCACTTAATTCTGGATATTAATTTTACAATACCTTTATTCTAGACATAATTGTATTATGCCTAATTGTTTTTTAAGTAAATTAATAGAACAAATGAATGTGGTGTCCTGCCTAGACTGTCATTCCTCTCACCTTTTAAAAACTTCGGTGGGTTATCATTGATGTCCGTCAGCGTTACAGTCACTGTGGTGGTCCCTGACATTCCTCCCATGTGACCCCCCATGTCCCTTGCTTGAATGACAACCAAATACTCTTCCCTCATCTCGCGGTCCATCCCAGCCAGTGCGACTTTGATGACAGCTGAGAACAGCAGAGGAGAAAACAGAAAAACAAACACAATGATGAACTTAAAAGAACCATTTCTGGTTCTCTGATGAACCTGATGAACATCAAATGAACGAGTGCAGCATTGCACTTTTGAAATACCTTTGAAGTGCCTTTGAAATAAAGGTTCCTTGGATGCTGTGGCTTGAAGAAGATTTTAGAAGGAACCTTTTACTGCGATGGAAACTTTAAATGTGGAGGTTCCTTAAAATGGTTCTTCACCTTCACCCATCTCTTAACTTAAAAGCACAATTCATTCAAGTGGTTCTTTTATGGCTTCAGTCTAAACCTTTTTTTTTTTTTTTTTGGGGGGGGGGGGTATACTTTATCTGTTCTTTAAAGGCAGTCTAGTCCCCTTGTAGTACATGGTTCTTTAAAATTCCAGATCCCAAAAGGTCTCTACCATCATTACAAGTCATGGAACATGTCCACACTATATAGAACCCTTCTTGCCAAGAGTATAATATAAAGGTTCTACTATAATTAAACGAAAACTTTGAGCTTCCCTTTGATTTAGACGTTAATGATCTACTACTCCAATTTCCCAGCTTTTACAAAGCAAAAATTCCCATTTGAAATCTCCAAAGCTGCCGTCAGAATCAATGTCTATCTGCTGTCTATTCCTTTCTCTGAGGGTTTTGCTCAGTTGACTAATTATCTCAATGATTACCCTTTAGTCAAAGTTTTCTCTATTCCCCTTTGGACCTTCACCAAAGACCTCCTAGCTTCATCATCTATTGAGTATTCTGGCAATGGAGAGAAACTACTTCCACCCTTTCGCCGCGAGATGTGTGTAGGCTCATCTAAAAAAGAATTGGAGAAATCCCAGATGTAGCTCTTTGAAAGCAGCTCTAATCGTATGCATCCCCAGTCTAACGCGGTCCCGATATTAAGCAAAGTGAGGGGTCGGTGCTCATCCTAATCCAGCGAGTGGCATGCATGGCCTGTGCTGGTTTTTTGGAGTTAGCATTGCAAATGAGCTTGTTTGTTTGTTTGTTAGGAGTTGTGTGCCAGCACCAGGAGTCCTGTGTACTCTAACTCTGACTCTCTGACTGGGAATTATGCCGTCTCTCTCGTATAATCTTAAATATCGTATGCAGAAAGGATCTTCTTCTTCTTCCCGGCTGTCGTAGCTGTCTTTTAGTGTCGATAAAAAAAGAGAAAAAGTTGAGCTTACTGTCATTATGCATACAGTAGGATGCAAACATGCGGACACCCTTGTGTTGATTCTCTACCAAAATAAAATTTAATTATTTAAATTAACATTTTATTACAATTATGTCAACCTCTACTTATTTCTTAAAGTGGAAACTTAAGTGGAAGTACTCAAAAACCAATAATATTCAAATATCTGTTTTTTTTTTTAGTTTTTTTTTAGTTTACACTATATTGACAAACGTATTGGGACACCTGCTAATTTGTGTTTTTTGCTCGTTTGTTTGTTTTCTTGTTTGTTTGTTTTTTTTTCCCCAAAAAGTATTGGGACACCTGTTCATTTGTGGGGGGTTTATTTCTCCAAAATCTTTACTGTCCAGTGAATAAGACGTTCTGCTAGATTTTGGAGGAGCATTGCTGTGAGGATTTGATTGCATTCAACAACAAGAGCATTAATGAGGTCAGGATGTTGGATGATCATTACCCCTCCTCATCATCCCCAACTCATCCCAAAAGTACTGGATGGAGCTCCTCCACCATCATTCCAGAGAACAGAGTGCTTCCACTGCTCCACAGCTCCTCAATGCTGGGGGTCTTTATACCCCTCTAGCCCACGCCTGGCATTAGGCAGCATGGAGCCAATAGGGTCATGATGTTGACCTGCTCCAGAGAGTCCTATTCTATTGGCAGTACTTCTCTACAGGGACTAGGCAAGCTGTGTGTGCATTTGCACATCTTTATTAAAATGCATATTTGTTCATGTATATGTAACTAAAGAAAATAAGTTTTTGAACTACAGACTGCATTTAGGCCAGACTAGTATTATATAAATAATTCAGTCCGTGGGTAAATCCGTATTGTCTGCTTGGTTCTTAATGCTTGTTTTGAGTGCCTGTCTCTCTGGCCCTTCCACACAGGTCACATCATTTGTACTGAAGCAGCAGCTAACAGCTAACAGGTCACTGCCGGACGTTTTTTTTCTGGTGGCAGAGTGCCTGGATTTGGTGGAAGGCTATTAGGAAAGGTAGGCAGGAAATCAGCTGAGGAAGCAAAGTGATGGAGGAGAAGGACCTCCTGTAAAGCCATTCTGGGCTGCAGCTGGGTCATGTCGCCGAAGTCAGACTGTGCAAGTTTTACTGCAAGCTATTTGAAATGCTAGGAAATGCAGGGCAGTCGCTCGCTCAAAAGAGAAGTGGTGGCAGCCTTCTCTTAAGTAATTTAATAGTTAATGTGGAATCTGTACCTGTGGATAAGTAGAAAATATGCATATGATTGTATTAATTTTCCATTTATGTAAGCTAATCAAGTAATATTTATTTAACTGATCATATACCATTGTTATATACTATATTTATTAATATTGTTATTTAATTATTTGTTATTTAAGATAATTAATTATTGATTTATCACACTGATGCTGCAGAGATCTCAAAAACCCAAATATGTATCAAATATGATAACCTTGGCTTGATAGGGCTTCGAGTGTGCGTGCTGCTCATACAGCATCACCTTTCTCAGTTTAAATGAACTGCTAATCATCACAGAGGACAAGAAATACAAACATTCAATCCCACTGAAAATTCTAAGTTCGTGTTTTTGCCAACAATTAAGCCGCTGATGAATCGGAGCATGGTGTTTACTTATTTATCGAACGTGTCTCGTTTCCTGCGAAGTGTTGGAAGTGTCAAATGGATCCTAATGGTTGTTTTCCCTTTACCTTTTATTTTTCATTAACATTCATTAAAACATCTGGCTCACTTGAATGAGCCATCTGCATGTGCTCAGTAATCACGCACACAGCGCACGCCGCTACTCAATTTAAGCTCCTCAAACTTCCCTCGACCATTTGCATTTCCACACTTTGACTGGCAGCGAGTGATTGAAATGCATTGTGTCGTGGAGCAGGCAGAGCCGCTGTACGTTAGAAAGGGAAGGGGGGGGGACCCAACAAAAACAACAACAACAAAAACAAAGTATATTTGTTTAATATGCACATGCAATTTGGACAGACACAGGCCTTGTTTATTGTCTGTTGTGTTTCCAAATTACGAGCTGTTCATTTCCATCTCATTGCTTATTAATGTAATTTCACCATTATTTAATCATGTTGCTTACAGACACTGTTAACAAGTCGGCTGAAAATGCAATTAGGAAAAAAACAAAGTCAAGGTTGAAAAGAAGCAGACTGCAGATGGAATTCAAAGATAGCCCTGTCATTTAAATCAAGCAGGCCCGCATCACTTCACACACCATTACAGATCAGCGCCAGTTTTGTGTGTCTTTCGGATGTATTGTTCTTTTTTTTCTTCGTTATTTAATTAGTTTCAATCATTTTGCACCTTGATTCATGTCGGAAAGATGACCCGGCATGCGAGAGTAAATAACACAAGCATATGCAGAGAAAACATTAATGAGCATCGCTATCTAACGAGCAAAATACGAGGAGGAAACATTTCTAAACAGATTCAAATAAGACAATTAAGATATATTTACAGGATTTTAGTGATTCCTGACCATCTGGACTTTTTGCGAAAACATGTGAGAATGTGTGTAAATGTGTAAAAGCAGCCCACTTACCGTCATACTGGTCAATAGAGAAATACGGCTGCCCTTCTAAAATGCTGTAGACGAGTTTAGCACTGTTTCCGTATCCAGGATCGTCAGCATCAGTGGCGGTGACCCTAGTGACCGACGTTCCTGCAGGAAACAACAGAAAACAATGTCACCTATGTGTAAATACCTACATTTAGAGCGTTATTAATATTCACCCTAATGAGAGACTGTAGCTCCGCCTCCTCAGTGTATATCACAATACCTACATTTAGAGCGTTATTAATATTCTCCCTAATGAGAGACTGTAGCTCCGCCTCCTCAGTGTATATCACAAAACCTACATTTAGAGCGTTATTAATTATTATTCACTCTAATGAGAGACTGTAGCTCCGCCTCCTCAGTGTATATCACAATACCTACATTTAGAGCCTTATTAATATTCACCCTAATGAGAGACTGTAGCTCCGCCTCCTTAGTGTATATCACAATATCTACATTTAGAGCGTTATTAATATTCACCCTAATGACAGACTGTAGCTCCTCCTCCTCAGTGTATATCACAATACCTACATTTAGAGCATTATTAATATTCACCCTAATGAGAGACTGTAGCTCCGCCTCCTCAGTGTATATCACAATACCTACATTTAGAGCGTTATTAATATTCACCCTAATGAGAGACTGTAGCTCCTCCTCCTCAGTGTATATCACAATACCTACATTTAGAGCGTTATTAATATTCACCCTAATGAGAGACTGTAGCTCCGCCTCCTCAGTGTATATCACAATACCTACATTTAGAGCGTTATTAATATTCACCCTAATGACAGACTGTAGCTCCGCCTCCTCAGTGTATATCACAATACCTACAGTTAGAGCGTTATTAATATTCACCCTAATGAGAGACTGTAGCTCCTCCTCCTCAGTGTATATCACAATACCTACATTTAGACATTTAGAGTGATTTTATAATGAATTGTTTTATACAGATTAGGTCTTCAAGCACCATAATTCCAGCAACACAACAAATAAACAGTTTAGTTATGAAAAACAGAGAGAGTAAAGGTGTAAGAGAGGTATAACACCTTCATAAAAGCAACACTAACACTCCAGTAGATCTTTCTGCTGTTTGGAATCTGCTCCTCATTAGCTGCTTCTCTCGGCCAAGGTGTGAATAGAGAAGTATCTGATGCTAAGCAGTGCTTTGACAGTGTATATGTTTTATGATAATGGTTTGTATGGTGTTTTTATGGTGTGCCCAACATAATGCACTTTCAGGATGATGAGGTTAGGGCTGTTCAAGGACCCAGGTGCAGGTGACATAGCTTCCATGATGAAATTACATGATAAAAACTACTGCTGGAAAATCGACTTTGCTGGTCTTTGATGGTCACACTAGTTAAAAAGCTGGTAATCTAGGTGAAAGCATCCCCTATACTGGTATAACAGCTGGTTAAGTTGGTTGATCAGTTTAGCTCTTGACCAGCACAGTCTATGCTTTATTTGAGTTCAGTGGATTAGCTGGTCTGTTAGGCGGTCATCAAGCGAGTCACACTGGTTGACTAGCTTAGTCAGGTTTTGGTCACGCTAGTAGACCAGCTAGAGCATTAAACTAAAAAAAAAGATGAGAGTTTTCAGCACAAATATGGAAATTTAACTATTCTTTAGGTTAGCAAGATCGCTAGCTTGTGTTTTCCTTTATCTCATTCTGGCTACATTGTGTAAAGTTATCGATCCTATATTTATGTCAAAAGATGAGACAAGCAGGACGAGAAGCCTTTCTAAAAGCTGTTGTGTTAGCATTAGCCGCCTAGCTAAACAGATAGGTAACACAATATAAAAAAAAAAAAATCTAATTCAGGTCCACTGTACCGATTGGGGTGTAGTGCAAACGTGTTTTATTAGACCTTTTCAGAGAGTCTAACACTGAACCTACAGAACTAATAAGAGCAGCTATTTCCATATCAGATTAACACAAAGAAACAAAATCCCAAAATATAAACCGGAAAATACAGAGCACAAAGCAACAATACCAAAACAACAGAAAGGCAAAGCAGCCGGAAACCGAAATAATGCTACCAGCACCCATGAACATCAGCCTGTCAGACAAGCAACAGAGCAAACACAGGGGTATAAAGAGCACAAGACACAAAAAGGATCTGGGGAGGATAGCGATAGGGCAGGGCAACAAAGGAGACACAGGTGGGAGCACTAATGAGTAGGTGGGGCTAGGGCGGAGCTAAGAACACAAAACACAGAGAAAACAAAACAAAACAAAGTGACCAGGATGAGAAAACACAAGGGCAGGACAGAGACATGATACTATATATATATATATATATATATATATATATATATATATATATATATATATATACATGTGTACTAAACATATCACACAATACGTCCACAAGGTCTGTTTGGCTGGCTCAGGAACCCAGCCCCCTCTGACTCTACGTGTTCAAAGGAGATGAGAAAGTGCCGGAGGTCAAGTTCGAGTCCTGCTGGAAAGTTTCAAAATGTCAATTGCAGCAAAACCTCATTCTGTGTTTATGCACGGAGCGCTGGTTTACCTATTTGTCTTTATTTTATTTTATTCTTCGTTTTCCCTTTTGTATTCAGTATTATTCAGTTCACTCTTTGTCCCTGCTCGCGGGGATAAGTGTACAGCACACTTTCGGAGAGTGCCTCTGTAACCATGCTTCCCTCCAGGTCTACATTTACCGCCTGCCTATTAACTCAGAGATGCGGCTCGGAGCAGGTGCAGACCTGGGTTACCATGGCAAACAGGACTACCTTACTGTTGGTGTCTAGAGGAAATAAATAAGGCTGCGTGACTGTGTATAGCAGAACGCTTTTGTCTTACTGCAGTGTGGTCTGCTATGCTAACGTCATTTGCTGATCCTCTTGTCGTGTGTACATGTATGTGTTTGTGGGTGGATATGCATAAACATACATACATAAACATATGAGTTATTTGCGTTCACGGCAAAGAAATATTATATTTTGGCTGGGAGAAACATCTTGGATCCAGTGGTGGACTGTTACTATTAGACGTAAGCCTTCAGTTCATATCAAATCAAATCTGTATTATAAAACAAATCAATACAATTATTATAAAAACTGTTATTTTATAGCCATAAATGTCAAACTCCACCTCTAGACGAACATAGAAATTTGAATTTCGCAAAAAATCATCCAATATGTTGTATCTGAAGCTTAAAGTAGACATCAGCATATATATAAGCTTGCATGTATCAGATTTGCAGCCATTTATCATCGGTAGTCCGAGCTGAACAGGTGGTAGACAATGGTGAGAGTATATAAGGCACATTCAAGAGTACACTCACATACACACATATACACTATATGTCCAAATATTTGTGGACATCCCTTCTAGTGAATGCATTTAGTTACTTTAAGTTGCGCCCATTGCTGACACAGATGTGCAAATGCACATTACACGCGGATTGTCCAGTCCCTGTAGAGAATTACAGCCAACAGAATATGACTGTGAAGCGATTGACACCAGGACTAAGAGTGTGTCCTGCTTCTGTTGGAGTAACTGTCTCTACTGTCTAGGGAAGAAGACTTTCTACTAGAGTTTGGAGGAGGAGCATTGCTGTGAGGATTTGATTGATCTCCAACTCCTCAGCTCATCCTAAAGTACTGGATGGAGCTCCACCACCATCATTTACATAAACAGAGAACACAGTTGTTCCACTGCTCCACAGCTCCTCAATGCTGGGGGGCTTTATACCCCTCTAGCCCACGCCTGGCGTTAGGCAGCATCCAGCACCAGTAGGGTCATGATATTGACCTTCTCCAGAGAGTCCTATTCTATTGGCAGTACTTCTTATGACTTCGCACATCTTTGTCAGCAATGAGTGCAACTTGAAGTCACTAAATGGATTCATTAGAAGGGGTGTCCACAAATATTTGGACATGCAGTGTACCTGTAGAACTAATCAAGCAGAGCTGCTTAGCTGATAACACGGCCCTTCTTCAGTATTTATCCACAACCTCCCACCACAGTTCTCAACGGTGGCAATAGGTTCACGTCTATCTGCTCCAGAGAAATCTGAAATCTGTGTGTGTCTGTGTGTGTGTGCATTTGCACATCTGTGTCAGCAATTGCAACTTAAAGTATCTGAATGCATTCATTAGAACCATACAGCCGGTATGCATGGGGTCTTTGGGCTTAGCTTAGCCTTCTCCTTTGTGTTCCTCAGCAGCTGTCCACAAGCAGACGCGAGTGAGTTAGCACGGCGGTGTTGAGCGCTTTAGAAATCCGTAACGTCTTTATTAAGTTCTGAGCCTCGGAGGCAGCTTCGGAGAGAGGAGCAGGAGCGAGTAAATAAAAAGAAATATGCTCTTCCAAGAATGTGATAAATGCATTGCTTTTATCTTAACATGAATCAGGCGGCTGACTTACAGGGAGCACCAAAGTAAGTCCCGAGGGCCTCGTGGAGTGTGTTTTCATATGTTTTTATAGTTCGGCTCAGTGATAAGGAAACACTTCATCTATTAAACACGTGGTGAACGCGCACCCAGACACACAGGCACGCTCGCATCCAGCCTGGAATGCCCTCACATACTGAAATCTTGTCTCCTGTAGACCTTCGCTTGCAGCTGTAACGAGCAGTGTGAAAAGTCGCAGGTAGAGCCCCAGCGACAGCCAAGGCTTGTTGTTGTTTGTACACAACAGGCACATGAATTACTGACAAACACGTGTCTCTGAGGGCCACTTCAGGCTCTCTGTGTCTGAAATAATTGGGTTGCAATACTAAACCAGGTTTTGAAGTCAGAGTGCAATGGTGCTGCTGTTTTTCTCATTTATTTATTTTCTTGCTCGCCGGTGAAAGCGGAGATGCAGCGTCAGCCATTTATCATCTGTAGACATTTACAGTATTGTGGCACTGTGCAGAACAGGTGGTAGACAATAGCCAGAGTACATAAGGCATGTTGAGTACACTCTCACGCACACATACACACACACACACACACACACACACACACACTTATACACACCCTACAGGTTGTATTTGAGCAGCAAAGCATCACTGATTTAATGGATCAGACGTGTTAGCCGGCTGCTCACTGCGATGCCGCCCCGCTCTAGATCCTCTCACTGATGCATTCACGCCACTGTTCATATAACTGTTATCCAGCATGGACTTTCACATTGACACTGAGCATGTGTCCTACACTCACTCCCACTCTCACAACTCACCACCTGCTCTCACATCAGCTCACTCTCTCTGTCCAGTCATTCTGCTTGTGCTATCCGGCGTCGATCAGAGCAGGTTGGTTCCTCTCAGGGCTTCTTCCTCTGAAACTGAGGGAGGTTTTCCTGCCACTGTCACCTTTGGATTATTCAAAAGAGGCTCGGATCTGCGATAAATTAATAAATAAATATATTTTTTAATCTTTTTAAGTCATTTTATCTAATAAAAGTGTCAAAAAAAGCTTGTTTCAGGCATCATTTCTTGTCAATCTACATTACATGGGCTTTTTTATAATTATCAAATGATCTGCTGATACACAAAAAATGCTTTATGGGCTGGGTAGATATCATACAATTAAAATTTGGCATTTTGAGAGTCTTTGGCCTTTCTTCTCTACAGGGACTAGACAAGTTGTGTGTGTGTATGCATTTGCACATCTGTGTCAGCAATAGGTGCAGCTTAAAGTAGCTGAAACCATTCATTTGGACTTGTAGGGTACTGTACATGGATTGAAACCCAGTTAATATTCAAAAACTGGTGTAAAAACTTTGTGAAAAACTAAATATTAGAATTTTGGAAATTAGTGTGCTCTATTTTGATAATCTTTTAAGTCACTTTATCTACTGAACGTGTCAAAAAAGCTTGTTTCAGGCATCATTTCTTTTCAATCTACATTACATGGGCTTTTTTATGATTATGAAATGATCTGCCGATACACAAAAAATGCTTTATGGGCTGGGTAGATATCATACAATTTTAATTTGGCATTAGGCAGATGTGTTTTCTGTGCAGGAAATTCCTATTCTATTGGCCGTACTTCTCTACAGGGACTAGACAAGCTGTGTGTGTGTGCATTTGCACATCTGTGTCAGCAATAGGTGCAGCTTAAAGTAGCTGAAACCATTCATTTGGACTTGTAGCATACTGTACATGTATTGAAACCTATTTAATATTCAAAAACTGGTGTAAAAACTTTGTGAAAAACTAAATATTAGAATTTTGGAAAATCGGTTTGTTCTATTTTGATGATCTCAGCACTGACCAGATTACAGCTTACAGGAATCCAGATGTTCAGCAGCCACATGATGTGGCTTTTGTGGGTTCTAGCTTATTTCTATACATTACCTTTCCTCCAGGCTACTAGTTAGCACAGTATAGCTACCTTCAGAAAGCTGTGCTAATTGCCAGAGGTGACTTTGCCTCCACGGTCGAGCCTGTTGTGAATCTTTATACGCAGCAAATATCGAACAAAATGCTGCCTCACTGCATACCCGTTTGGAAATTAAAAAAAGACAACCATTCTGTAAAACTGTGGAGTCAGTGGGCCATGAAATAACTCCCTCTCCCTTCTCTCACACAGACGAGAAATTCCCTCCTAGTCTTTTGATAAAAAAGAATGAGGGATTAGAGAAGCCTTCCACTGGCGCAGCTTCAAATCAGTACAGATTAGCTTGTCCTTGCAAGATATTGTATGGAGAATTCCCACACTCGCCTCTACCGGACCGCCTGCACCCTTGGGCCCTGGATGCTTGTGAAAACTTGATTGTGGGAATATTGTCTCGGGCTGTATAGAAATGCCTTTAGGACTGCTTTGATGATGGTGGTGGAGATGGGATGGGAAGCTTGCTTTGAGACAGACAGACAAAGCTTTAAGGTCACAGAGGAGAAACTTGGAAACTTGGCCATACACCTCGATTACTGAAGCCAGTCACTTTGCTCATAGCCATCCTGAAATGAACTTTAAATGTTGTTCATCCAAAGGTGGATAAAAGAAACAGGACATTTCAGTCAACTTCTATAAATGTCACATAATAATTTATGTCCCCTCCTCATCCAGGGACCTTGACATTCTTTTTTTTGAATGTTTAGGAAAACAAGGGTGCTTCGGTATCTCTCCTGCCGCGGGGCTTGTTTTGGCATGAACAGACACTGAAGTGGTATTTGTGTCTGGAGAAATGTCAGCTCTACATTTGAAACACTCCACTTGGGCGCTGGACTCTGTTACGGGGCAGTGGAATGAAGCAGGGGGAAAACAATCACCAAAAAAACAAAAAAAAACTTGACTTTGTACTTACTGTACACACTGATGCAGTGATGGAAAATCAATAGCAGACCTCCCTGAGAACTGTGGTGGGAGGTTGTGGATAAATACTGAAGAAGGGCCGTGTTATCAGCTAAGCAGCTCTGCTTGATTAGTTCTACAGGTACACTGCATGTCCAAATACTTGTGGACACCCATTCTAATGAATTCATTTAGCGACTTCAAGTTGCACTCATTGCTGACAAAGATGTGCAAAGTCACAAGAAGTACTGCCAATAGAATAGGACTCTCTGGAGAAGGTCAATATCATGACCCTACTGGTGCTGGATGCTGCCTAATGCCAGGCGTGGGCTAGAGGGGTATAAAGCCCCCCAGCATTGAGGAGCTGTGGAGCAGTGGAACAACTGTGTTCTCTGGAATGATGGTGGTGCACCATCCAATATGTTTGGAATGAGCTGGGGAGTTGAGGATGATGAGAAGCAACACTATTGTTGCTGACTGCAATCTAATCCTCACAGCAATGTTCCTGCTCCAAAATCTAGTAGAAAGTCTTCTTCTCTGGACAGTAGAGACAGTTACCCCAACAAAAGCAGGATCAGCTCTTAATATCCTTAATTTCAAAAGAAACATTAAATGAATAGGTGTCCCAATACTTTTGTCTAAATAGTAGGTGGGAATGTTTTGAGTGACAGTGAAAATATACTTTAGAAGGTCTCCAGCCAATCACACAAGCTTCACAAACAAACATCTACAAACACAGTTTGATGATTTAGAGACCTTCTTCACCACCAAACATTCCACCTGTTCCACAGGTGAGTTGCTCTACTCCGATTCAAACAACAGAACTTGGAAAACAACAATATGGAAGGTCAAAAGTGTCTCCAGGTGAACTGAACGAGTTGTAGTAGTGCTATTCTGTCTGTAAATATTCTTTCAGCACATCTTCAAGGCTGTGCTATTTATACATGAAGTAAAAAGGGCTCGATGTAGCGATGTGGACGGGTGTTTTGGATTCTGACAATAGTGTACCCTACAAAAGGAGGGTTCCTCAAAGGGTTTGCCAACACAAGTCACAATTTAAATGCAATGGTTCTTGGCCTTTCTTAAATGACTAGGCATAACTCTCTTTTAGATAACCTTAAACATGGTTCTACCTTTATAGTTCTAGCTAAATTACCTTTTTAACCTTATAGAACACATTTTGCTATAAGTGTGGAACTCTTGTTGGTGGTACATAGACCTATTTTTTTAAAAAGGTTGTTATAAAGATCCAAGTGTAAGAGGTTTTCTTTGCTTCACTGAAATGATTCTTTGAGTCATGGTTCTATATGGAATTTGCCTCTACCAAAGAACCACTGTCGAACCCCTATTTTAGGGGTGTACGTTTTAATCATAGGGCTATTGGCTTTTCACAATAGTGTACCTTTAAAAATGGGGTTATTCAGTGGTTCTCTGGTGCATTCATGGTTCTATGCCTGGTTAAACTGTTTATCAGGGGAACACTTCTGTAGAATGTTCTTTAAAAACCTTTAAAAATGCACCAAAATGGTTCTATATAGCTATATACTCTATATACTATATACAATTCCTAATACCATGAATCTTAAACAAGAAGGTTCCTTGTAAATGAAGACTTAAGTGGTTTCTTGATTTGTCATGGTTATACATAAAGACACTCTGTGTGAAAGGACCCTTAAAGAACCCTTAATTCACTGCATGGTATTTGCTGTATAGTAAACTGTCTGAGGGCTGAGGGAGAATTTTACAACTCTAATGACGTCCCCTCAATTGCTCTGTCCTTCAGCCTTTTACCCAGAAATCAATAGAAATGCACTGTTTTTAAAGATGAATCAGTTCTTTAAAAACTCTTGGAGGAATCAAGAAGAGAGGAGATGCCCTCCAGAGCAAGGTCACACAAGGGGTTCCACTTTTTATGGCACTTTTTCTACCTCCAGCCTCCAGTGAATGGGAGGATACTCTACAACAGAAGTGTCCAATCTTTTCCACAAAGAGCCGACGTGGCCGGACGTTTTCATTCCAACAAAGTAGAAGCACTTGTTTGCAGACTAACAGAGCTGAGACCAACCGATTAAACAAGGCGAATCAAGTGGGCTTCACTTTGTTTGGAGAAATGCTGCATTCAGCTAGAGCTCATAACTTGGCATTTACAACCCCAGACAAGGACAAGTCAAAGAAAATGATCTGGGACTGGGAATTCCTTTTCCTGATCACAGTATAACAGTAGCAGCACTATACCTTTCTATGGTTAAACCATTGTTATGAGATTAATAAACAAATTTACTCATTTATACTAGTAAATTACTAATATTTTATTGAGATTTTTTTTCATTGAATTCTGACTATACACTTCCCAGTCAAGCAGTCTATGTAGCATAAAATCCTGCAGCCCAATCTTGTGGATAAGATTGAACCCCTTCTCTAAAAGTCAAATAACTGTTTATATGGTTAAGTTTCAGTGAACTAAGCTTGTGTGAAGCTTGAGTTTATCACTGGGAGATCTGATGATGAAAGGAGGGCCATTGAAGTGACACTACAACACAGTGCACCATTTCTCTAAAACTGAGTGATCCCAAATGTTCCCAAAACCTGGTCGCCACTGTTTGTCCTGGTTATATGAATAACTGTAGTCGACAAAAGGTGCTCCAATGGTTATTTAAGCAATGCCATAGTAGAATCACTTGTGGTTCCAGAACCATTGCTATAACTGAGATTAATATTGGTAAAGAACCTTTAGATATATACAGTGACCAGCGCTGGTGCTGTCCAGAGTGCTGAATCTGCCAGTTTCAGCACCAGAGTGCTGTCCAGAGTGCTGAAATCTGCCAGCTTCAGCACCACTGTTTTGGACAGCAGGAGAAGCTCTGTAGTTAGAGGGAGGAGCGCCCTAGCGCCCCACGGCCTGTAGCCACTGGTAGAATCAGCTGTCACCGCTCACCCAGAGCACCCCGACACCATAAAAACACGACGAGGAAGTCAGTCAGGTGAGTGATACACTCCAAGCTCAGCAGACTAACCTTCTCTCTCCTGTTTTCTCCTTCCTCTGTTGCTCACAGGAGACTAAAGCTGGACCATGATTCCCCTGGGCCCTTGTTGACACACCCCTGACATGTCACTGGGCTTGCAGAACCATGGTTTCCCATCTCTGATACCACACTGGATTTAGGCTACCCTTTTTTATTTAAGTTGGTCGGCCTTTTCCTCACAAGGTTTTTTTTTTTGTGCGCTGCTCTATCCCCTGTGAAAATAAAGTCCCTGTCTGGGTGGTTTCTGTTCAAATGTGAACGTCTCAGTGTGGTTCAGTGCGTTCACTTCACACCCTGCTATGTCACAAGACCTTTAAAACGCCAAATACGCTTCATTATGGAACCAAAAGGTGTTCTTCTATGGCATCACTCAAAGAACCATTTGAAGCCCCTTTACTTTTAAGAGTTTTAAGGATTCAAGGAAACTTGATTGTCATTCACATCACATGAAACTGAAATTCCAAGGTCACAGTTACACTCAAAGCAATTATTGTATAAATAAAATAATAATAATAAAAAAATCTAGACTAGAAGGGTAGACATAAAGAGGAAAAGTGTTAAAGCAGAGAAATGAAAAACATAGCAGCAGTCTAATCACAATATGAGATGAGTGTAGAAGCACGAATGAATTAAAATTAATAAATTAATAAAGAGTCCAAGTGTGGGTAAAGTGTCTTTAGAGACTTTTATAGAGACTAACAAGAGTGCAGCCCTAAGTATTAAAGGGTAAAGGCCATGGTTCTGTTTATCACTATATCAACTTTAGTTACCATTTTAAATGTATTGATGGTTATCCTGATTAAATGACTGGTCATAAACATTGTGTACATGACTATTTAAAAAACTCTTCAGAAACGGTTTACAGCACTAACAATTGGTATAATATCATTACTAAAACCAATGTACTCTTTTTTGTACTAGATATAGTATTAGATAACCCTTGGAGAACCTTGGCATAACAAGTAACCATTACACAAATGTATAAACTGTAGATTTAGGCTCATACGCCAGTTTCATATGGAACATGCTGTTTTTAGGAAAGTCCCACCGCATTTTCACCTGAAATCTGGCACAGAAGACTTTGTACATCTGGTCCTTAACACGTCTCCCAGAGCCAAGAACGTGAAGTCCACATACGGTACACATACAGTAACACCTGAGGTGTTAAAATCACTCACCAGCCAAGGTGTGAAAAGCACTCTTCACTATAGCGCCCATATTAGGGCCTGCTGGGGCGTCCGTTGCGCAGGGTCATTTATCCACAGAATTTACTCGGATTAACATCACTCCAACATCAGTCACTTGAACTTTGCTCCCCCAGACTTGCAGACTCTGCAGGCATCACTCATTCATCTTACAGCATCCACCTATCAGTCATAACATTAAAGTGAAGTGAAGAACACTGATGTCAGGCGTGGATCTATCAGGCAGTGAGTGGACAGTCCGTTTTTGAAGGTGATGAAGGTGTTGAAGCAGGAAAAATGGGTAAGCCTTAGAATCTGAGACATTTTGGTGGACAACCGGTAAACCGGTGAGAGGGTCAAGGGAGCTCAAGGGTCCCACTGGTACTCAAGGACTTCATCTCACAACTTACAGGACTTAAAGGAGGATCTGCTCTAACATCACGCTGCCAGATACCACAGGACCTCTTCAGAGGTCTTCTGGAGTCCATGCTACATCAGCTCAGAGCTATTTTGGAAGAACAAGGGAGGCTGACACAATGTTAAGCAGGTTAATTTTAATGTTATGGTTGATCTGTTTATTTTAGGTGATACAACCTGGTTGATTTAGGTGTGATATTTGAGAAATATTAAGCAAAATAAAGCTGTTTACACCAATATACTGCTTATTATAATCGCCATCACCAATATCTATAAATATAGTCCTTTGGAACTAAATATAAACATCTAACTACGCCGATATAACTTAGAGCCTAAGACATCTGTGGTCTAAATGACCTTTTTTCCATTAACATTTGAGTTATTAAATGAACGTATAATTCTGATGCCTGGTGGCAGCATAATTGGTGCGCCCATTTGAGAAATACAGTTTTATAGTATAGAACCTACATAATTAATGATTTTATAATTGGAGTGGGCCATGTGAGGAAATACATTTTACTGTTTAAAGCTCACAGCTGGAGCAGGCTTTCTGAAGTTCAGGCCTTTTCTGCTTTGAGAGGGTTTTTTTTTTCATTACTGTTTGACTTCCAGAACCCTGACTGGGACTCAGCTGTGTGGAAAGCCTCGGCATAAAGTATTTTGTTAGGATATGTAATCTAAACTGTGGTTTATTAATCATTTCACATTAAAAGGGTGGGTGTGGAAAAGGCTCAGTACAGTATTTATTAGGTAAATATGTAGTACTTCTAATCAGTGCCAAGGATGCATTTCTGGAGCGGCGACATAAAGAACTGTAAATCAATAGTTGGTTCTATAAAGATGGTTGGGATCTGTGGGAAAGAAAAACCCCTTTTTAAAAGTATTAAAAACGTAAATATGCAACAATTACAAGTAATGTGCAATTGGAATTTCTCACATTATAAACATACTGTGTACCTAATTTACCCCAATTTACCCCAAAGTACCCAATTACCTAAGCCAGTACTCTCCCCTATCACATGTAATACTCCCAACACTGTCAGGGAGGGTGAGAACTGACACATGCCTCCTTCTGCCAACACTTGTGCAACCAGCCACTGCCTCTTTTCAAACTGCCACCGATGCAACGTCACCAGGCAACCAACAAGCTCAGAGAAAAGATCTGGGTACCGAGCTCTGACCACCATCACACTGAAATAATGTGGGGAATGAGGAAGGCCAACTGTGCTCTCTCTGGCTCCGGCTGCTGATGGCAGGCAGCATTACTGGAGATGCAAAGCAGCTTCATAGTGGCAGCACTTTATCCTGCTGGACCATTCAGAGCCCGGGGTTCCTTTACAGATCCTTCTGGGATAAAGGTCTGTATTTAGCTATTAAATACAGTATTTACTTATAGTACCAAACCATACAAGTTATAGAACCAAAGACCTGTTCCGAGAGCCCTTTTAGAAGACATTGTACAGTCTTCCTTAAACAACCAACCCTTAAAAGGTGGCCCTATCCCTGGCCCATTTCAGCTTTATCAGGACTGTATGTACTGTAGATTATGCTACTACTCGACTCATGGAAGCCTTGCATATTGGCAGTAACAGAAGGCAGAATTCCTTTGTGCTGTGGAGAGTGTGACTGAATGAAAATGAAGAAAAGAAAATCAGAGGCTCACAGCGGGAGATCCATAGGTGCTCTACAGAAGCACGGACGGACGACCTGACCGTGTTGATTGCAATGCACTGGTCAGACAAATTCACCACCGAAGGCTATCATCAAGGAACCATCATTCGCCCGAAAAATTGCAGGCCGATCCATTCAGCCAGTATAATATGCTGAGCCGAGAATCATCAGCGCTGTCACACTAACCATGGCTAAGTGCCTACTGGACTCCTTGGTTGACTTGGAGACTTGCTGGATTGCGGCCAATTGACGTTAAAAAAGACCGGATTCAGAAGGGCATTATTGTCGGATGCTGAGAGCCATCGGCCAAGTGAGGATATCAAGGTGCACTGCATGCTTTCTTCCATGTCTGTCATTCAAAGAGATGTAATTTTCCAACCACCTCTCATTCCAGCATGATGTACAGCGGGCACTATAATTGAAAAGGCTGGTTACTCCGCATTGTTTATCACGGAGCATGAACGTTGCCAAGGGTTTTAAAAGGGGGCGACCATAAATAACAATAAGGCACTGATCCAGGTTCTCCTTCAGCAGCCTGGTCCCTGTAACCCCCTGCTAATTCACATTCATGCTGGCACTCAGGTGTGGGGGCCGGCTAGGAGAATCACCAGAGCGTGTTCGGCACAATGTGATTCCGCAACAACCAAAAATAAATAAATAAATAAATACACACACATTCCAGAAATGCCTTGTGTTTACGAGAAGGATGGGCATCTTCTCAGATGGAGAACCGCAGAGAGCATAAATTAAACCAGACGAGGGATTCCGGCGACATGGTTGTCAGTGTTCTGAACGTTGTTCCCAGGAGCTGGTGATGGAAAAGGGGGCTTCAGGCTGGTGGAGTGTAAGGGACCGTCACTCTCTGTGTGCCACAATTAAATGGCCTTTGATGAGACAGAAAGAAACAGAAAAGCTTACTCGAGCTGGCGACGTGGAGAAGAAGACAACAGCAGCAGCAGCAGGAAGCTAAAGCTAAAGATCAACAGTGTGTGCTTCTTCATGTAGGCGAGAAAAAAAAAAAAAGCCCCCAAAAAACATCCCTTTCATAACATACATGCTTTAGTCCAGCCCTTGACAAGCTGTTTACAGGAGCCGCAGGAACAAAACAATTAAGGGTGTCCTTTGTACGCCGCTGATGGCTTTGACATATGCCGGCGTTCTGAAGTGGTGTGTCATTGATTCGTTTTAATTAGTTCTTCAGGAACGTGCTCGCCACTCGCGGACAGTTCGGTCGAGGAATTTCCGAAGACAAATCGCTACACTTCGCATACTTAATTGTTCCCCAGACAGCGACGATTAGACCAAAATAAAAGCAAATAAGACGTGAGCTGTAATAAGGGAGACCGAAGTCAGGAGAGAGGCTAAAAGGCCGGGCGGCGTCACGCATGTGTTGGATACAACAATTACTTCCAGAGATGAAGACTTCACCGGCTTCGCTGAATTCCTAACACAAATCACAGGACGTTTCGGCGAGGGGAGCTGTCATAAGAGCAGCGAAGGCGCCGGATTAAACATATGGTCGGTTCAGGTTGCTCTGTTAGTTCACCGGCATTTTGACAAGCCGACTGCGGCCGTGGCTCTTCGCCTCAGAAGCGCGGATTAGCATTTCAGCTGAAATTTGATCATTTGGATAATTTGGCAAAGGCGTGAATCATTGTTCCTAATGTAGAAAGATAATAAACCATAATGAGATGGAAATGCATTTGCTGGCTTAGGCAGATTGGATCCAAAGAAGGATTTGTGAATGTTGGTGAGGCTCCCACACTTTTGTACCCCTTCGCAATCACAAGGCTTCATAAGAAACAGCGATGACACTTTTTAATAATAGGCCACAAAACAGAGCGACTTCAGTATGGTATAAATAGCTGGGAAATAAGTGTTTGTAGTTATATTATACAGTAGGTATATACTTGTATACACTATAGTTGCTGTCATGCACAAACCTTGTACCTCCATGTTTACTGTTTTTCACTACAATGCCATTATTATTATTATTATTATTATTATTATTACCATCTTTAACCATCATTACTCTCATAACTCTTACTCATACAATTCTATTAGATATACTGTAATATGATTATTATGATTATTATATTATGACATTATGATTTTGTTGCACACCTGAGCAGTAGAACAGTCTTACACAGTGGTTCTGTGACTTTTATCAAGAATTTATCAATAGTTCTGATCAGAGGAGGACGGGTCGGGTCCCTCTTGTGAATCTCAGTTCCTCCCAAGGTTTCTTCCTCCAACTCCGAGGGAGTTTTTCTTTGCCACTGTGGTCTTTGGTTTGCTCACTGGGGGTCTTAGGTTTCCATGTATTGTTGATCTCTTGTCCTCTTACTGATTACTGATTCTGCTGAAGCGGCTTTGTGGCAACGGCAGTTGTAAAGAGCTATACTAATAAATTAGATTAGATTTGATTGGATTGGATTTTAACATTGTGTCGAAATTGAATTATGAAGGGACCAATAGAAATACTCCAAAATTGAATCATTTACATTGACTTCCATTGAAAGTTAAAAAGATTTTTCATGTAATCTTAACCTCATGTAAAGTTTCCATTTTATTAATATGCCATAATAAAACATTTATTACAATTAACCATTTATTTTGTGACATAATAAAAATAAAGAATTGTTTTGAATAGAATAAATATACATTAATGTTTATATTTATGTAGCGTATATAGTCTAAATATCCTCCAAATATCTTGTTAATAATTATTTAGTTTTTTATATTATTTCAAAATTATCACTAATGAGTAAAACATCTTAAAATGTTTAATGTTTATATTCACTATATACAGACATCCCAAGCCAATACTTGATTAGTTAAGTTGGGGATGAGGTAGGGTGGTAATCATCCAACATCCTGACCTCAGCGGACACTGATGCTCTTTACATTTATATTTCATATTTATGGCATTTAGCTGACGCTCTTATCCAGAGCGACTTACAAGGTTACTGGTATTACAGAGGAGGGCCAATGTAGTTTTAGGAGTCTTGCCCAAGGACTCTTATTGGTGTAGCTCAGCATAGTCACCCAGACTGGGAATCAAACCCCAGTCTCCCATGTGATGTGGTAGCTCACTAGCAGGTAGTGGTATTATCTGTTGCGCCACACCAACCACATTGGTGCTCTTGTGTCTGAATGCAATCAAATCCTCACAGCAATGCTGCTCCAGTAAAAAGTCTTCTTCCATAGAAACAGTTACTCCAACAAAAATAAAATATTACTTTCAATTTTAGAAGAAACAATGAATGAGCAGATGTCCCAATATTTTTGTCCATGTAGTGAACATTTCTGACCGTCTTCCTCCTCGTCTCCTCTCCTGCCTAAACGCTCTGAACGTCCCTGAGTGAAGATTTGTCTAGCCTGCAGGAAGTGTGCATCTCTCAGGGGGAAAAGTGACACATTAAAGTGATTGTGATCATCACTGAGCGAGCAAGCCAAGCCTACACCCACTCAGCCGAGCGAGCGAGAGAGAGAGAGAGAGAGAGAGGCAAAGTGAGAAAAGCCAGTGCTGACTAGGTGTGTGTTAGCCTAAGTGTGTTTGAGGGGGTCTGTATGAGTGTGTACACATGTGTTAGCATGTTAGCATGTGTAGTGGGTGTCTGGGTGTGTCGTTTTGCATAAGTGAGGATGTAAGTGCATGTCTGTATGTGTGTGTGTGTGTGTGTGTGTGTGTGTGTGTGTGTGTCAGGCGTGGGGGTGTGAAGGTAACATCATGCCTGACTTCCTGTGAGTGTGAAGGAGGCCATTAAAACTGACACACAGCGATCAGTGCAAACACACACCCTAACAGTGATGCAACACATTAGTGAGAGAGAGAGAGAGAGAGAGAGAGAGAGAGAGAGAGAGAGAGGAGCAACAGGGGGAATAATGGAAGGGTGGAGACACACATAGATTAAACAGTGGAGGAGTGGAGGAGTGGGCATACAAATGGGTGAAAGTGCTGAGATGTGTTGGGATGAAAGGATGGAGGGGTGGTGGGATGGGGACAACAGGATGGAAGGGTGGAGTGATGGAGAGACAGATGGATGAATGGTATGTATGGGTGGAGAAAATGATTTTTGAAAAAATGGACAAACCACACATGAGCATGTGTCCCAATACTTTTGTCCATACAGTCTACAACAACATTCTCTGTCCACCTTTGAGCAGAAATATCCGGACTGAACCTCTGGGGTTCTGCTTTAATGGCCTGCTTTGTAAACAGCTCCTCCAGTCGATGCAGTTTTCCACCTCCTCTGTGTGGCACCTGAAAAGCGTCAGTGCTGCACTCTCATCAGCGTGATCAGTCAAATGGAGGCTGCTGGCCTTCGACTGAGAGGCCAGAGCGAGAAGAGTTAAACTGTTCCCTCTGAGAACCTGAAGAGCAAACATGGTGTACGTGCCTGGAGAGTAAATGCATCAGTCAGGTAAAAGAGGTGCTCCCGGTACCTCCTGACAAGCAATCCATCAAGGGGAACACACATAGGCTGCACATACCTGTGCACATACCCAAACACACACACAAACACACACACAAACACACACACACACACACATATTGAAAGAGGCATGCTGAAAATGAATGATGGATGTGAGATGGAGAGCAGCAAAGAAAGTGAAAATAAATGGGATAAATGTGCAGTTCTCTTAGCTGTCTGATGGAATGTGATATTTCAATGGGCCGTCTCGTCTCTAAGCTGTAGAGAAAAGCAGATTCTTCCAATTACCTGGCAACCCTGACGAGACACAGTGGTCCTTGTCAGAGTTGCATGTAGGCGATTGCAGATAAGATTCTGAACAATTTTATTCTCCACAGAACGCAAGTTGTCAGTTGTGTCAGCAGCATGCCTTCTTAATACTTTTCATTTTCCCATTGTAGCACCGAAGCTTACACACAGTAAACGGTTTATTACCATCGTCGCTGAGAATCCTGGCCCAACCCGCACCCACTCGCATGATTCGGCCTCGGCAGGAAGCCAAGGCCATAAGCTGTCGTGCTAACCTCTATGAGGTGTGCCATTAAACAGTGACAGGACCCTGTTATGCACTGTGTAAGTTAATATGACCTTTTATCAGAATTTAGTATTTATAGTAGTGACGCTAGGTAAAGTAGCTCCATACCGAATATCCTAAACCCGTCAGTTTATGACTTGAGTTGAGTCTCTGGGGTGTGAATCTGAGTCAAGTCTCAAATTTGAGAGGTTGTTGAGTCTGAGTAGGGTCAGGTTGTACTGGGGTATGAATCTGAATTGAGTTTCGATTCTCTGGGGTTTGTGCTGGAGTCGAGTCTCGATTCTCTAACGTGCAAGATTAAGTTGAGTCTCTGAGGTTGTTGAGTCTGAGTTGAGTCTCTGAGGTTGCTGAGTCTGAGTTGAGTCTCTGAGGTGTGAGACTGAGTTGAGTCTCTGAGGTGTGAGACTGAGTTGAGTCTCTGAGGTGTGAGTCTGAGTTGAGTCTCTGAGGTGTGAGTCTGAGTTGAGTCTCTGAGGTGTGAGACTGAGTTGAGTCTCTGAGGTGTGAGTCTGAGTTGAGTCTCTGAGGTGTGAGTCTGAGTTGAGTCTCTGAGGTTGCTGAGTCTGAGTTGAGTCAGGTTGTACTGGGTTACGAATCTGAGTTGAGTTTCGATTCTCTGATATGCAAGATTGAGTTGAGTCTCTGAGGTGTGAGTCTGAGTTGAGTCTCTGGGGTGTGAGTCTGAGTTGAGTCTCTGAGGTTTGAGTCTGAGTTGAGTCTCTGAGGTGTGAGTCTGAGTTGAGTCTCTGAGGTGTGAGTCTGAGTTGAGTCTCTGAGGTGTGAGACTGAGTTGAGTCTCTGAGGTGTGAGTCTGAGTTGAGTCTCTGAGGTGTGAGACTGAGTTGAGTCTCTGAGGTTGCTGAGTCTGAGTTGAGTCAGGTTGTACTGGGTTACGAATCTGAGTTGAGTTTCGATTCTCTGATATGCAAGATTGAGTTGAGTCTCTGGGGTTTGAATCTGAGTCAAGTCTCAAATTTCAGAGGTTGTTGAGTCTGAGTTGAGTCAGGTTGTACTGGGGTACAAATCTCAGTTGAGTTTTGAGTCTCTGAGGTTTGAGTCTGAGTCTTTAGTCACTAGGGTTTGAGTTTGAGTCAAGTCTCAAAGGTTTTGATTCTCTAGGGTTTGAGTTTTACTCAGCTCTCGAGCATCTAAGGTTTGTACTGGAATCTTGGAGACTGGAGACTTAATTCTCTGGTCTGTCAGTCTGAGTCGAGTCTTGATTCTCTGACATGTGAGTCTGAGTCGAGTCTCTTGGGTGTGAGTCTGAGTTGAGCCTTTATTTAAGTCTTGATTCTCACACACAGACACAGGAGTCTGATTCACTGACACATGAGTCTGAGTTAAGTTTCAAGTTTCTGTGGTTCGAGTTTGAATAGAGTTTTGATTCCCAGGCGTGTTAGTCTGAGTCAAGCCTTAAGCTTCTATATTTTAAGTCTGAGTGGGCTCTTGAGTTTCAGGGGTTTAAATCTGAAGTCTTGGTTCTCTGGCAGGTGAGTCTGAGTCAGGTTTTGGGTTTCTATGGTTTGAATCTGAGTTAAATCTCAAATTTCTGAGGTTGTTGAGTCTGAATTGAATCTGGTTGTACTGGTCTACGAATCTGAGTTGATATTCGATTCACTGGGGTTTGACCTGGAGTTGAGTCTCGATTCTCTGACATGTGAGTCGAGTTTCTGGGTTGTGAGTCTGAGTCAAGCCTTTAGTCACTAGTGTGTTAGTCTGAGTCGAGTCTCTGGGGTGTTTCTGGGGTGTGAGTCTGAGTTGAGCCTTTAGTCACTGAGTTTCGAGTCTAAGTCAAGTATCAAAGGTTTTGATTCTCTAGGGTTTGTACTGGAATCGAGACTTAATTCTCTGGTCTGTAAGTCTGTAAGTTCGAGACTGTCAGATTTCTGAGTCAAGTTTCGAGTTTCAGGGGTTCAAGTCTTGATTCTGGCATGTGAGTCTGAGTCAGGCTTTGAGTTTCTATGGTTTGAATATGAGTCAAATCTCGAACCTGAGTTGACTCCTGAGGAGGGCCATAAAATTAAGTCTCCATTCCAACACAAACTCTAGAGGCTTCAGAGCAGAGTAAAACCCAAACCCTTGAATTTCAAGTCTAAATGGGGTCTCATTTCTCTCTGGCATGTGAGTCTGAGTCACATCTCAAATCTCTGGGGTTTAAGTCTGAGCTGAGTCTAGTTTTACGAAGGTGCGAGTTTTGATTCTCTGGGGAATAGTTTGTCTTGTCTTTGTTTGTCAAAGTCTAGTTTGAATTTTTTTACGGCTGTAAGTCTGAGTTTAATCTTGATTCTCTGATACGTGAGTCTGAGACGAATCTCTAGGGTGTGAGTCTTTGTTAAGTTTAATTCTGGTGTCCCTGGGGTGAGAATCTGAGTTAATTGTTAAGTGTTTGGGGTATGAGTCTGAGTCAAGTTTCAACATTTTGGACTCTCTGAACCTGTCTGCTTGATCCACACAGATGGGATATCCTCCATTACCCTCACATCACGCTTTAGGCGTCCAACACTCCGTCGTGGTTTATTGAGTCATCTGGCCATGATAATGTCCTTGTCCAAATCAATCAGGTCTTTTTTCAACCAGTATTTTTAATAAAACCTATTATAGAACTCTGATAGTATTCAGATATGTTCTAGGTAAACTAAAAACAAGCACTACGTAAACAAACACATGAATACAGCCAGATCCACTTGGACCTACTTTAAAAAAAGCTAGACTCTGCAGCTTTATGAGAATGGTGAACCCTCTCAAAAACATTTTTCTGAAACTTGAGGCTGAGTTCTATTTCTACACCTGTAATCATACAAACTCATGTGGGCAGCCTGCTGAGAAGGAGTCAGCTCCCAAACCAGCACAGAAACCGAAGAGGAATGTCCTGTCATTCCTTTATTTACACAATAACTACTACTACTATTGTGAAGATGAGTCGTATGAATGTCTGTAATGTTGCACTTCTTCTGCCAGATGGTTTTCAAACTGTGCTGTAGGATTTCTTACTCTGTAAGACTTTCACCCCACCCAAACCAGACAGCTGTTATGAGTGTCTGCAAAGTCCAGTTCTAGCAGGCATGAGGTCCTGCAGCTGTGATACCTGCCGGCCTTGGTGTTTCATGTTGGCTGACACTTCTGACATATGGACAGATCTGTTTGGTCAGTAGCGGGCAAGCTCTTGTTTAAACAACAACAATCTGGCCAAGATAACGCTGAAGAACTCTGAGCCTCAGAGAGAGAGAGAGAGAATTATCCTGGCTGAGAGAGAAACATGGGCATCCACTGGGAGATCTAGAGATTTCTGTGGGGATACTGTTCTCTTATGTTCTTTCTATCTGTCTCTCGTACCTGTCTGTCTGTCTGTCTGTCTGTCTGTATATATAAGGGTTTTATATTGTAAAGGGTTCCTTGACTTAAAAAGGCAGTTGAGCAATATAGAACCCTAAAAGTTATCAATCAATCGATCTATCTATCTATTGGTATGTGTGTCTGTCTGTCTGTCTGTCTTTCTGTCTATCTATCTATCTATCTATCTATCTATCTGTCTATCTGTCTGTCTGTCTGTCTCTCTGTTTGTCTATCTATCTATCTGTCTGTCTGTCTATCTATCTATCTATCTATCTATCTATCTGTCTATATATCTGTCTGTCTGTCTGTCTGTCTAAATGTCATGTACAGTGCAGTGCTAGATAGAAACCTTTTTGTCCATCCATGCATTTGGTTGTGGGATCATAACCACACTGTCAGCCTGCTGCTGCATCTCAAACATCTCATCTGCTTCTTTTTTGTAGATCTCTCCGCAGCGTTCACCGTTATTCCTGCTCTTTTATTCTCGCCCATGATCAGCCTCCACTTTTAGCTCGGCTTCCAGTGGCCATGATGAATACGCTTTCTTCCATTTATGTCTGAGTGTGTACACCCCCTCACCCCACCAAACCCCATCACCAAGCGGCCCAATGAATCTCCGGCAGGAGAACAGACAGAAGGGCAGAACACACACTCAGGAAGCGGCGAGACAAAAACCAATGTCCTCTCTGAGAACACTGTGCTCACTGAACTCTAAATCATGAAGGCAGTCACAGTTCCGCTGCTCTCCACTTAAACGCAGGGGTCCTGCTTCCGTACGGAAATCATGGGAAAGCACATGTTGTATGTAGAGACTTACAGCTCTGGAAATGTACACAGCCACATGTACACATGTTTTCTCAGTGGATTTGGTACATTTCTCACGTCGTGTCAGTCAACTTGTCAGTGTCATCCGAATGTCTAGTCTGTGTCATTGCTTATGAACAAGGCAGTCAAAGTCATGTTGTCAACAGTGTACACTGTACATATACTTTGAAGGAAACTAGCAAAGCGTTTTACACCAACACTGCACATTCTCTGGTTCATCAATTGAAACTGTACGTGTTACACACAAAATATAAACCTGACAGCAAGACATTGGGACTGGAATCAAATTTCTACAGTAACATTCTTTTACTGGATTGTTCACATTAAACTGTGTTGCCAAATAAATCTGACAGAAATTCATGAAATCAAGCCATTCTCTCACATAGCAGCACACATTGTGATGTATCCTCCCCATTGGCCTGGCACACTGATGGTAGCACAAGCTAGGTAGGTGTTCCTAATAAAGTGGCCAGTGAGTGGAAGCTCAATCAAGATGTTCCTAATAAAGTGGCCAGTGAGTGGAAGCTCAATGTAGGTGTTTCTAATAAAGTGGCCAGTGAGTGGAAGCTCAATGTAGGTGTTTCTAATAAAGTGGCCAGTGAGTGGAAGTTCAATCAAGATGTTCCTAATAAAGTGGCCAGTGAGTGGAAGCTCAATGTAGGTGTTTCTAATAAAGTGGCCAGTGAGTGAAGGCTCACTGTAGGTGTTTCTAACAAATTGGCCAGTATGTGGAAGTACAAGGTAGGTGTTTCTAATAAAGTGGCCGGCGAGTGGAAGCACAATTAAGGTATTTCTAATAAAGTGGCCAGTTAGTAAAAGCTCAATGTAGGTGTTTCTAAAAAAGTGGCCAGTGAGTGGAAGCACAAGGTAGGTGTTTTTCTAATAAAGTGGCCAGTGAGTGGAAGCACAATTCAGGTGTTCCTAATAAAATGGCCAGTGAGTAGAAGCACAATATAGGTGTTCCTAATAAAATGGCCAGTGAGTAGAAGCACAATTCAGGTGTTTCTAATAAAGTGGCCAGTTAGTAAAAGCTCAATGTAGGTGTTTCTAATAAAGTGGCCAGTGAGTGGAAGCTCCATTAAGGTGTTTCTAATAAAGTGGCCAGTGAGTAGAAGCACAAGGTAGGTGTTTCTAATAAAGTGGCCAGTGAAAGGAAGTACAATTAAGGTGTTTCTAATAAAGTGGCCAGTGAGCGGAAGCACAATTCAGATGTTTCTAATAAAGTGGCCAGTTAGTAAAAGCTCAGTATAGGTGTTTCTAATAAAGTGGCCAGTTAGTAAAAGCTCAGTATAGGTGTTTCTAAAAAAGTGGCCAGTCTGTGGAAGCACAAGGCCGTGGTTTCTAACGCACTGTGTGTTTCTTGCAGCACTGAAGGATGAATTCAGACGGAAGTCTGAAAAAAATGATGACATTTTGAAGTGGGAAATGTGTAGGGACTCTGTAAACAAGCCCTGCATGCTAATGCTACATGAATAGGGTCTGATAACCTCCTCCGCCGCGGCTGAATGTTTACTCTGTGCACTGCCACTCATTAGAATACAGCCTTATAAAAGCAGCGTAAAGGAGCAAATAAAAAACACTTAGCTCACAGGATGTAATCAGCGCTTTTAATTTGGGAAACCGATGCTGGGAGCCGGCGGGGAGCAAAGGGCCACGTCTGCGTCTTAATAAGAGAGAAAAAGGCAGGGAGTGTTCGCTGGAGTAGCAGGTGAGGGGAAAAGGGGAAGTTTCAGACAGTCAGAGGAAAAAAAAAAGGACTGTGAGAAAATAAATAAATAAGTGAATCGAAAATCTGACGCAACATTAAATATCTACAGTTCTTCTTCTCTCGCCTGTTTAATAAATGGAGGGGGAGTTGGATGGCGGCTCTGTCTGCGAGAACACATCCTGGCATCCTATCAGACTGGGATGTGCTGTGCCAAAGGCTCAGTGCAAATTAGAGCGCTCCCGCATTGACAGAAATCTCCTCCATCGCTCTATAAAATATCGCTCGTGTACGGCCCGGTCGGCCGCCCTGCTTCATCCATCACATTACCATTAATTATTAAAGCAATTAAATTTCACGAGAGTGAATTATGCTTTATTTTCTCCGTATGCTTAAGTGTTTTTCCTCTTGAATGCAGAGGAGGCGGAGATTCAGCTGATTTTCCTTCTTTATTTTATTTTTTATTTTTTTTTTACTTTAGTTCCATTTTACCCTCCTGGGTCCTCTGTGGTGTAGAGGACTCTGGTATATGTTCATTAGAGATCTGATTACATTACATTACACTGGATTCAACTTTATTGTCATTGAGAAAGTACAAGTACAGTCCAATCAAATGCAGTTAACGTCTAATCACAAGTTCAAAACAGTGATGAGAGAGTGCTGTATGTGATGCAGTTGAGCTGCAGATTGAACAGAACGAGGTAAAGTGGTAACGTAAGGTGAAAATAATGAAACCAGGCACATATCATATATCCTATTATTTCTCAAAAACAATATTATTAGTCATATTTCATTTAGGCTTTACATTAAAAAATGTCTTATTAAAATTATATATATATATATATATATATATACAATTATTAAATTATTATTATATTGTCTCAATTGAATCAAACAGTTGACTAACATTATATGTTAAAACACATATAGTTTTAGTGTGTACTGAATTTTCTAACCTCAGAATGAAACATTCATATTTATGACTGATATATGTAAATGAGCTCTGTTCTCATTGGCTGCCCTGTATTGCATTGCATTTATTAAGTTAACTGCTATTTTTGATTTTTGCATTTTTGCATAATGAGCAGGACATTACCATTGAATGGGGGTTATAGATTGCTATGCAATTCCACATACTGGACAAATGTACTTCCACATACTGGCCACTTTATTAGAAACACCTTAATTGTGCTTCTACTCACTGGCCACTTTATTAGAAACACCTTAATTTTGCTTCTACTCACTGGCCACTTTATTAGAAACACCTATCTCGTACTTCCACATACTGGCCGCTTTATTAGAAACACCTACCTTGTACTTCCACATACTGGCCACTTTATTACAAACACATTAATTGTGCTTCCTCTCACTGGCCAATTTATTAGAAACACCTGAATTGTGCGTAAAAAAAGGGCAAATAAGTAATATAGTAAATATATTGTAAATATTTTGTATATAAAATTTAATAAGTAAATTTTATATACAAAATAATTTCTTAAATTGACAAGTGTAAACATGTTGGATTTTGAGACATCAAAGAAAGTACTGCCTTTTTTATTTTTATTGTTTTACGGGGAAAGCTTTAAAATAGTAAATATATATAAAAAATATCAATTTTAATGTAATTTAAGGGCAATTCTGGTTCCAACCACTTCACTGTAAGAATTGTTGCAGTGTGTACAGTGTGTTTTGCATAACATGAACACCTGTAATCTGTATTTTCACCATCAAAGCCATCAAAACAGCCACAACAATCAAAAATATCAAAAGTTCCCAAAGCTATCAGTACAGAATTATAGTGACTGTAACTGTAATGAGTGTAAATGACTGTAATGAACTCGGTAGTTAACAGTAATGCACTGTAAACTGAATGCAGACCAAAACCATAATAACAACTTGACTGATGAACCCAAAGGAGGAGCTCAGGCTCCGCCCCAGGACTGTCTTTACTCACAGTAATGTAGCACCACTGCCTTTTACTGCTTTTGGCACACATTTAAGACGTGATAATGCCAAATTCTGCTCTACCCCAGCTGTGCTGCTGTGCTTTGAAGGCCTATGAAACTGGTTTAGTGCCACAAAGCAACACAAGGGGTCCAAGCACTGGTTTGGCTCCAATATGCGCCCGTATTTGTGGCAACTAACACAGGCCTATCAAAAACACATCCACCCACGAAACTTAAAAGACTGAGCAGCATTTCGTCCGTTCTTTTTTCCCCCTCTATTCGCTTCCCTTCATCGCGTCAGACGGACAATATCATCGTCCACCTCGCCGGCCGCTGATTACCCTGTCACATGGGATCATGTGGCCCGGGGCCCATTAGTGGCGGCCCCGGCTATTTACTCTCCGTCCTCATCACCCGTCTGCACAAAGACACACTTCAGCTCATTTTTTCTCTCCTCTTTCATCACTTTTTTTCACCCTCGCATCCTTTTCTTTCTCTCTTTTTTGTAATCCTCTTCCAGGCCTGGAAAAGGGCTGACTTCTGAAAAGCAGACCGGATAGCAGAGGGGATTTTCGCCCCCCTTTCTATTTTATTTATTTATTTTTCTCTAGTCTGTTGTTCTATTGAGCTCCTGGCCAATCATCCACAGCAGCAATCTTATGCAGAACACAGTGAATGGCTTCATTACCTGACCGCATGCAGGGCTTTTTTTTTTGCTCTGCCTCCCAGAAAGAATGGGCTGACGTATCAGGCTCAGGCAAACACGGCTGGTTCCTGTTTCACTCCAGCACCAGTAATAGCTAAACAATAGTGGTTCTCTGAGTAACAAGGAACAGCTGCATTAACTCAGGTTAAAAAAAGCTCCTGAAGGCTGAAGGATGGATGAAGGATGCTTACAGGGAGGCATTAGAGCTGTTTGAAGCGATAGGAAAATAAAACCTGCATTAATGTCACAGTATGTGTGTGATGCACACTGGAACACCTGTCAGAATAATGGACTGCACAGAAAAGCAGGTAAAATGCCCATATCCTACATGTTGGTTACATTATTATTATTATTATTATTATTATTATTAACAAAACAGTCATAATTTATTTCACAATTTCCAACCTCCCTCTATTGCTTAGAATCAAACAGGCTGTTTCGTTGTTGTGGCTACAAGACATATACATTTAAATGACCTTACTCTGATTGGCTCCCTCAATCAAGAAACAGCCCAGGCTGAAACACCCCTTTTAACTTCACTGTGAGTGGGTGGAGCTAATGGACTGTAGGCTGAATTTACATAGATAGCAATGTATTATTGTAAAATGATCTTTGCTTCTTTGGGGGAAGAATGAACAGAAAGTCATGACAGAAATGTCAAATATTGTTATTTTTTTTATTTTTCCTATGGTTGTTTATTTCATTTATGCATCCATTTTATACGTTTATCAGTGAGTTCTGCTCTGGTTGACAGGCCTTTTTTGCTTAAAATATCCACAAAAAACATAGAAATACTAAAATAATCACTGCTGAGACCATATGTAGCGAAATGAAGAGCTTTTAATGAGGTTAAACCTTTCGTATGAGGTTTTCTGATTTGATTCATATTATAATTAGAAGATTATATATATAAAATATGTGTACTATGATATTTTGTGACATCACAAACAATGAATTTACATTATTATTTAAGTTTAGTTTTTGTATAGATGGGCTGTATGCACTCAGGAGTGAAAAGTGAAGGTTTAACATTGTTTACACACTAAATCTCACTTGTGAAAATGGATTTTTGATGAGATGAGCTCTTGTCCCAGCAGACCTAAGAGACCTCTGTTTGACAGCTGATATGTGTAGACTAGTTACTCTGGTATTGGGATCTTCATTCTGTCTGTTTAAAAACAGTATGGAATAAATGCTGAACACACACTAGCTTAGACAGTAAGGTGTTTCTCTTTCTGTACATTTTAAAATATGATAATTCATTTGGATAAATTAGTAACCTCAGTGTGTAAATACATCCATTCAAACCAGTTTATTTTTTCTTTTCACATTTTATGGAAATATTGTAAGGAATGCTGCAGTGTGTGTGTGTGTGCTGCTATTGAAGTGCTCCACAGCCCACAGGAGAAGATGCCTGCACTCAGCATCTCCAGAATCTCACGCAAGTCATTATGTGTGAGACTGTCAGGGAATCCAGATTCTAAAATTATTTTGGAAGCGGCAGAAGCTCAAGCCCAGTTTTTTTCTAGGCTGGTGGCACTGCTCTGTAACAGTACTGCACTGCACTGTTTTTACTCACTAATATAACATTATTTACTGCCACATTCACAGAAACAAATACTGGCTTTAAGCACCAGGGAGAAATACTGGACCAATAGGAAGAACACATTCTGTGGCTGCAAGTTTATGTCACAGGTTTTGGGCGATGCCAGCTGAGCTAAAACTGCTTACTTTTCACTGCTGAGATCATCAAAAGCATTAGTTCATCTATGTTCATCTACATTTTCAAAAATCTTAAAAAAATTAAAATGTCCTGGCAAATTTCATAGTTTAACTGAAGGGTTTTCTGGCAAATTTTACATATTATTATTTTATTAAATTTTACATTTACAATTTCCTGGCAAGACTACCAAGACTCCCAAAAAACAAAACAAACAAAACAAAACAAGCAAACAAAAACAATCAGACATTTAATTAAATATAAATATAAATTATAAATTATATATATATATATATATATATATATATATATATATATATATATATATATATATACATTCTGGCATTTCAAGTCAAGTCAAGTGTCGAGTGGATCAAACTTGACACTTGACTTAAATGGCCAGAATTTATTTAATTATTATTTAATTAAATGTCTGATTGATTTTTTTTGTTTGTTTGTTTTTTGGGAGTCTTTCCAGGAAATTTTAAATGTAAAATTCAAAAATAATAATAATAAATTCCAGATTTTCTGACAATTTCTAATTCTAATTTCTTACATTTCTATTTTCTTGGCTAATCTCAGATCCTGCTCAGTTTCCTATTTGAAATGATACATTTCCTGGCACCTGCAGCTTTCTTTGGATATTTTAATATAAGCTGGATCTGTACACAAGATTTGAGTAGGAAACTGATGTTTGGGCAACAGAGAGAGATTTACTGCCTCATAATGTTAAACCTACTTATAACACTGAGGGCCTGAGGCAGATTGAGGTTAGCTCAGTGCCTCGCTATTAGGATCAATCCTACAATCATAATCATGGCTTGTAATGGGGGTCAGATCTCATGCAGTTAGGGTTAATACAGGTATATCCAAAACCACAGTCAAATCAATAGGACAGGGTCAAAACTGGGAAGGTAGGAGATTATGAAAAAAAGGAAAACAAGAAAAAAAAGAGAACCAGGAAACCCAATCATATGCATGAGAATTACAGAGAGGATAACACTGATAAACAGCACAGCTGCTTTAAAGTGTGTAATAATAATAATAATAATAATGATAATTTGTTTATAATAATAATAATAATAAGTTTATAATAGGTTTATATATATATATATATATATATATATATATATATATATAAACTAATTTATAATCAGAACTCTTTGAAACACATTGAAAATGTAGTACAATTTTAAATCAACAGAACAGTAAATTCAATTTAAATAAAATAGACATCAACATTGTAAAATATAAAAAAAAAAATGGATTCAATTATAAAAAGCATTTTATTTTCATTTTCTTGTAAGATATCCTGAAAAGGAATATTAAGGGCTGAGCTTGGTCAATGGACTGAATTAGACTGAATCGGTAAGCTCTTTTGTCCTGACCGATGGTTCGTGTATAACAGTAATGGCCATACAGGATGAGAACGGGTTTCCATGTAAAGGCCCTTAAACCAGCATGTTCCCGTCCATTCACACACTGAATTACTTCACTCTCAATCACCAAGGTCGATTCATCTGGAATTCATTCTACTTACTGCTATATAATGAAACCTCCCTGATATTATGAGACCATCTTATGGGCTTAACACTACCTATAGAGAGGGAGGAGAATACTGAGCATGAATATGCAGAGAGCAGAGGATTCAGAGAATACTCAGATAATGCTTATTATCACTCTTTACATTTAAACTGAATTGTACAGTAATTTGAATTACATAATAACACAGGATAAGTTTCTAGGTACATAATAATTAGATTTTAATTTGTATTTGCCTGGATGTTTGAGGGTAAATGACACAAAACATGGTAAAAATGCAAGAGACAAAATGAATTAATAATAATATATATCAACAATATAACTCACACACGTGAATGTACTGTTGTTTTAAAATGTACAATCTACAATACAAATTTTCTATTGTAGTTTGTCATTTCTCAGCCTTTCAGTTAGTCTGAATAATTCATTAAAAAATAAAATCATAAATAAATAAAACAAGATTTTTCTTTTATAAGCATTAAATGTGGACAAAGCTTGTCCACCAGACAGAGCAAACCGGCACAGCATGGTTATTACTCCTAATCCAGAAATACTCCCTTCAAACTAAAAGTGCTAAAAGAGTGATGCAGAAGAACCACTTTTGCTTCCATTAATAAGCAGAAAGATCTACAAGTGTGAAGAAACTTTACTTACTTTATTAGTAAAGAACATTTATATGAAGTCAAGACTGTTTATACATTTCAAATAATTTTACACTTATGGATACCAATAGTTAAGAATGTATGTTTTCCATTATGCAAGCATAATAGGTACATTAAAAAATAAAAGTATTTGGACACCTGCTCATTCATTATTTCTTCTGAAATCAAGACTATTAAAAGAGTCTACCCTGCTTTTGTTGGATCAACTGGTCTCTACTGTCCAGGGAAAACGACTTACTACTAGATTTTGGAAGAGCATTGCTGTGAGGATTTGACTGTATTTAGCGACAAGAGCGTTAGTGAGGTCGGGATGTTTGATTATTGATCACCACCCCACCTTATTATCCCCAACTACCCAACTCATCCCAAAAATCATTCCATATAACACTGAGTTCCACCTCTCCACGGCTCAATGCTGGGGGGCTTTATACCCCTCTAGCCCACGCCTGACATTAGGCAGCATGGTGCCAATCGGTTCATGTTTATCTGCTGGCAATATTTAGTCTACTGGCAATACTTCTCTACAGAAATTTTGAACAGATAGTGTAAGTGATCTATAATCTTTGTAGTCCACTGGTTAGAGCAGTGGGTCTGGGACCAGAAGGTTGCCAGTTCAATCCCCAGGACTGGCAGGAAGAGAGGGTCGGGTGGTGAATGAACAGTGCTTTCTAGTCCTAACTGCTCCAGGGCACTGCTGTGGCTGCCCACCACTCTGAGTGTGTGTTCTCACTGCCCCAGCCACTAATATAAGTGTGTGTGTGTGTGTGTGTGTTCACTAACACAGCTAAGTTAGATTCAGCTCTGCTGGGCGATGGCTACAGGAGGTGATCTTAATCTTAATTGCTTTTAACAGCTGAGTACATACACACGTGTGTTTAATGATGCACTGAGGTTCTACACAGATTGTTATGTAATGTTGTGGAAGTGTCCTGAGGCCGTTAGCAAATGTTAGGTACATGTTTAACTGCTGTTACCAACAGCAGATAAAGAGGGCAGTGCAGAACAAAATATACAATATATATAAAATCTACTCATCTGGGCAGTAAATGTATATTTACTCAGTAAAACAATAAAACCATTCATGCAGGAAGTCGTGGTAGTCCTGGGAGTCTTTGCTTTGAGAAGAAGCAGGTGACCCAATACTTTTGTCCATATATACATATACACACACACACACACACACACATATTCGCTTTATGAACAGTAGTATTGGTACACTTGCTCCCCTACACTGAATAAGCAGGTGTCCAAATACTTTTGTCCATTTAGTGACACCATATGGACAATAGTATTTGGACAGCTGCTCATTCGTCATTTCTTCCAAAATCAAAGATATTAAAAAAGACTTTATCCTGCTTTTGTTGAAGTGCCTGTCTCCACTGTTTTACTAGATTTTGGAGGAGCATTGCTGTGAGAATTTGATTCCAATCAATGACAAGAGCGTTAGTCACCACCGCACCCCACCTCATCATCCCCAAAAGTCCTGGATGGAGCTCCACCACCATCATTCTAGAAAACACAGTTCTTCCACTGCTCCGCAGCTCCTCAATGCTGGGGGGCTTTATACCCCTCTAGCCCACATCTGGCATTAGGCAGCATGAAGCCAATGGTTTGCACATCTGTGTCAGCAATGGGTGCAACTTAAAGTAGCTATATGCATTCAGTAGAAGGACTGTCCACAAACATTTGGACATGTAGTGTATTGTATTAGCTTGATTGTAGATGCTGAATAATAAGCCTTGAGATGAATGACTGGATTAAAAATTCCACCATTTAAGAGGCTAAAGCGATTCCGCTCATTCATTCCAAAGTTCAGAGCGAGCCACGCATTTCGCAGGCACACATAACCGGAGGGGAAAAGGTGAGTTAGAAGGTTCAGGTTATTTAAAGCGAGGCTCAGCTTGCCTCCTGTGCCGGGTTAGGCTCGTCTGGCTCGGCTGCAACAGCTCCCTGACCTCCCGCCCCAGCCCGAGCCACGGGTCACTCTCAGCACGGAGCCTGGACAGCAGATGTGGCTCCGCTGCAGGCCAGCTGCACACGGCATTAAAGACCCAGCGCCCCCCACCTCTCCGTCCATCTGCCACTACCACTGCGCCACGGACCGCCAAACCGAGCGACACACTCGACACGGCCAGCACACCGGCCTTCCGCATCTATCATACAGCTGAAAGCTAGGGTGTAGTAGCATGTAGTGAGGAGCGGCCTACCCAGATAAAGCATATGGCTGCTTCTGAAGAATAATGTGTTATTAATTATGAGTTGTGGGTCCAGTTTATACATTTTAATGGTCTGTTAGCAGGTCTAGACCTTAATTAATAGCAGTTCTGAGGACGGCTATTTTGAAGCATTCCCCTGCTCTTACGGTCAGAAAACTCATTGACCTGAAACTCGATTATAAAAGAAGCCAGTGGGCAGTGATCTGAAATGTTTTTGAGTTTAATTATAAAATGTAATCAATTCTCAGTCATTTTGGATGTTTAGGTGAATCTTTTTATTATTATTCCACACATTTGAGAGCTTGGTTATCATTACAGTGTTTATTACTGAACGTAAAAATTGTCAGAACTTTAATATCTGTGGTTTTACCAATTATTGTGAAACTATATACAATAAAGAATCATGTAATTCAAACATTTAGATCTTAGATATGCTTATATTCAACTTTATGCTGAATAAACCCATATTTGGATGGAGCTCCATCACCATCATTCTAGAGAACACAGTTTCTCCACTGCTCCACAGCTCAGTGCTGGGGGGCTTTATACCCCTCTAGCCCACGCCTGGCATTATTAGGCAGTATGACACCAATAGGGTATCAGGTTAATCTGCTCCAGAGAGTCCTATTCTATTGGCAGTACTTCTCTACTTCTCTTGCACTTTTATTAGTATTTATTACCAATAAAAAGGCCGCTGTTTGGACAAAAGTTTTGGGACGCCTGCTAATTCATTGTTTCTTCAAAATTAAGGGTATTAAAAGAGTTGATCCTGCTTTTGTTGGAGGAACTGTCTCTACTGACCAGTGGAGAATGCTTTCTACTAGATTTTGCTGTGAGGATTTGATTGCAGTGTTAGTGAGGTCAGGATTTTGGATGATCACCACCTCACCTCATTATCCCCAACTCCCCAACTCATCCCATCCAAAAGTACTGGATGGTGCACCACCACCATCATTCCAGAGAACACAGCTCTTCCACTACTCCACAGCTCCTCAATGCTGGGGGGCTTTATACACCTCTAGCCCACGCCTGGCCAATAGGGTCATGTTTTCAGAGATTCCCATTCTATTGGCAGTACTTCTCCGCATGTCTGTGTCAGCAATGGGTGCAACTCACGGTAGCTGATTGCAGTCATTAGAAGGGGTGTCCACAAACATTCGGACATATAGTGTTTCTACAGAAGGCCTCTCACTGGCTTCTGTTCAGAGTGTGTTTCTTTTCTAGGTTCAGAGAAATGTGTTAAAATGCTCGCGGTGCTCTTCGGCGGCGTGCTGCAGATGCAGCAGGTACAGTCTGAGAAACTCTGAATCCCTTGTTCTTTTAATGACCGAGGTTAACGGCTGTGAAGCAGCATTTGTCTAATTGCCTATGTCTTAAAGGAAGAACAGGCAGTTTTCTGTTGTTTGCTAAGAAAGATGTGGTAGAAAATGAAGCTAATTAAATGAAGTCCGTCGGCTGTTTCGCGATACAGCTGCGTCCTACTGTAAATGTGAGCAGACTGTTCAATTACAGACTGTTCTGGTGTTTGTTTTGGAAAGCAGTGTGAGGTAAAGTTGCTTTTATTATTTTTATCATTATTTGGGTGAAATCTATCCCCCAGCATTTACATAAACCTGTTTGAGGGGAAAAGGCCCCGGCTCCATTGTCAGAATCCCACCCCCCTGACGAGACCTTATTTATTTCTTACCTGCCAGGAATGCTGCGTGCATAATCAGAAATGTTATTAGAAGTACAGACCCCTTGCCTGTTAGTCCTGTTACCCCCGCTCGTAATAACTCTCAAAATGCAAATGAACCCTGGGTAATCTATTAACGTCACTTCGATTTTATTTCAGCGCTCCAATTTAGCAGATCCTGACACATTCGTACGCGTGGCGTCTCCGTACACGGGTTCATTTTGCCGGGAGAGAGCGGCTCTCTCCGAGAGAAGGGCGGAGGAGCCGTGTGCCATCTGTCTCTCCACTCGTTTATTACCAGACTCTGTAATGAAGCCGCTACGAAGCAGGCTCCCGAGGCCTTGGCTTTTCCTTTTTTTTTTCTTTTTCTTTTTTGTTCCTCGACTTTCAGCTCTCTCGACTTTCACGCAACAAAAAAAAAAAAAAAAAAAAAAACACCCCACAACTTTCCCAAGCTTTATTCTTCCGTGTAGCAATTATTGTCATTCACACCTTCCCCCGGTAAAAGAGGCGGGCCGGACGCTTCAATGTTAATTACCCCAACAAGTCATTTCGAGAAGGCTCGGGTAATTTCAGCAACGCCGTGAAACCTCCCGTCAGCGCCAGCAGGAAGGCAGGGAGCTTTATAATTCCAGCATATGGTCTGAAGACCTGACGAGGGAATTTGCTTGCTTGTCTTGGCCTTAGAGTCAAAGACCCCATTAGTGAGAAAACAGCTTCGGTAATCCAATGAGATTTGTCCAATCCATGCAAATGACTCATAATTCCCATTGTGCTTGGACCCTGTGTTCGTAAGAAACAGACTCAAATTTAATTGAAGTGAAATTGAAATGCGAGATAATCTCATGAATATACATACGGCATCTCAGAAAAGCGGAAACTCCCATCTTTAATCCCATAAACTTTAAGCACTTCGGAGGATTTGTTGAGCCTCATACGGCTGCTGTGATTATTAATTTGCTGGACCCGTTGATAGAGTTGGTGATCTAAGAGGTTTTAGGGTTATTTTATTTGCTGATGACAGTGCCGTGCAACGTGTTTCCCAAAATAGTGCAACCTGACCCAATAAATTCTCCAAAGGTTTTACCACCAGTACCGCCACCTTCTTTCTGCTGCAAATGTTCGTTTCATGAGCAGCCTTAAAAAAAAAAAAGAAAAAAGAAATAAAGAGTACATGCTGTAGTGACGTACATGTTTTCAGCCCTGTGGGGTTTTGTTTTGTCTACTTTTGTTTAAATGACACCAAGAAAGATAATGATCAGGATTATTCTTTCAGTGACTTCATTGTTCTGAGTCAATAGAGCTGAATACACCGAACAGATTCTCCTCCAGAGCTGGAAGCATATGGTAAACACAGAGTACTTGATATACCCAAGCTATTTCTTACATATACCTCAATGAAGCAAGTGGAGACTGAATTCTGTGCAGAATACTAACCCAGTCAACTGATACTAACCCAGCCAACTGATACTAACCCAGCCAACTGATACTAACCTAGCCAACTGATACTAAACCAGCCAACTGATACTAACCCAGCCAACTGATACTAACCTAGCCAACTGATACTAACCCAGCCAACTGATACTAACCTAGCCAACTGATACTAACCCAGCCAACTGATACTAAACCAGCCAACAGATACTAACCTAGCCAACTGATACTAACCCAGCCAACTGATACTAACCTAGCCAACTGATACTAACCCAGCCAACTGATACTAACCCAGTCCACAGATACTAACCCAGTCAACTGATACTAACCCAGCCAACTGATACTAAACCAGTCAACTGATACTAAACCAGTCAACTGATACTAACCCAGCCAACTGATACTAAACCAGTCAACAGATACTAACCCAGTCCACAGATACTAACCCAGTCAACTGATACTAACCCAGCCAACTGATACTAACCCAGCCCACAGATACTAACCCAGTCCACAGATACTAACCCAGTCCACAGATACTAAACCAGCCCACAGATACTAAACCAGTCAACAGATACTAACCCAGTCCACAGATACTAACCCAGTCAACTGATACTAACCCAGCCAACTGATACTAACCCAGCCCACAGATACTAACCCAGTCCACAGATACTAACCCAGTCCACAGATACTAAACCAGCCCACAGATACTAAACCAGCCAACAGATACTAACCCAGTCCACAGATACTACACCAGTCCACAGATACTAACCCAGCCCACAGATACTAACCCAGCCCACAGATACTAACCCAGCCCACAGATACTAAACAATCAACTGATACAGAACCACACCACAAATACTAACCCAATCAGCTAGGTGGGTTCCAGGTGAGCATGGGCTCTGAGTGAGTTTGTACATGTGTACAGCCCGCCCTAATCTTACATGAGTCCCATCTAGGCCCACAAAAGCATTGCATTGAGCACCTCCATCATTTCAGAGAACACAGCTTGAAACCTGTGGACAAAACGTCAAATACTGGTCCCACATGGGCATGTTAGCTGAGAAAAAGTTGAATTTGTACCATATTAGTGTTTGGAAATATTATATTATAGTTCTAATTTAAGAAACACATACTATTGCATGATTTTTGAACATTTGAGAAATTATACACTGCAAAAATCTGATTTTAATGTGTTCTTCAGTTAATGTGTGTTTTAAAGCGTTAAAACATTATTGGGTTAAAATGTTCATTTTAGACAAGCACAACCTGCTTCAGAACTATAAAGACATGAATGACTTCCCTGAACTGTAGCTCTTATTGAACGTTAAGTAGTAAGTAAATAATAATAACTGGGTCAGAATATTTCCAAACCATTAGGCAGGTCTTGTGGGGTGTTCCTGGCATACAGTGGTCAGACCTACCAAAAGTGCTCCAAGAATGGACAATCGGTGAACTGGCAACAGAGTCATGGGTGCCAATGGCTTGCTGATGATCATGGAGGTCCCACCTCACAACTTACTGGACTTAAAGGATCTGCTGCTAATGCTAGCCTTGGAGCCAGAGACCACAGGACACCTTCAGAGGTCTTGTGGAGTCCATGCCTCAACTGTAGAAAATTATGATTTGATGTAAATTTAAATAATAGATCAATTAAATGTAGTAGTAGATCATTTTCTAAAGTCATTATAATATAATAGCCTATGTTAATATATAACTATATTTAATAGGGTTGTAAAACAGCAATAGTTCTTATAAGTCTTTAGGTTTAACTGTTGCCTACAAAGTCACATCTTCACATACTATGGGCTGTGATGTCCCCATGTGGGTTCGTTAGTCATGCAGCAGAACTGGTGGCATCCTTGGCGCTGCCTCTTCACTTACAGCTCATCATTGTGTTTGATTTATTTGTGGGTGGCACAAAGCAGATGGCGAGGGTCGAAAACACGGCCCCCACGTAGACATCGATATACGAGATGGTTTAAAGGGCCCACATCATGGAAAACCACTTTGCCCTCACGTCTGTCAAATGTATTAGTATGTAGTACGTGTTAGGTTGGGATATAGGATGTAGAAACTGTGAAAGTTGCAACTCAGTACAGTCCATGAATGAAACTGAGCAGCAAAAACAACCCAGTTCCAGTTTTTTTGGGATCACAGAAATGTTTTCTGGCCTCATTTCTAAAAGTCAGCAGTGGTTTATAATTACCTTACTTTATTGGTAAATTCTAATAAGTACTGCTGCACAGGTCTGGTAGTTTTACAAAGGTTACTGTGTATTTGTGAGGTTTGTACCAGAAAACTACCAATAATAACTGCATACTGATGTACATACTTGGTAGATTTTATATGTAACTATGCATGAGCAAAGTATTCAGTACTACTTTTGTATTGCTGTACATACCTGGTAGTTTTAGATATGTTAGTATGTACTTGCAAAGCAAATACAAGCAATTATTATCATTATTACCAAATACCACAATAACAATATTTCATAAAATCCAATAACATTGCTTTTGTCGTGTCACAAAAAAATAACACATATACTGTTCATTATTGGCATGGATGCCCTGGTTATAGGGCTATTTTGGTGAAACTAAATACTTACTAATCTTTGAAGGCATAATAAGAGAAAAGAAGTGTTTAATGCTAATGGAAAAAAGTGTGCTTGAAAAAATGCCATGTACAATAAATTCTGACTAATTACATACCTGGTAGTTTTAGATATGTTAATATGTACTTGCAAAGCAAATACAAGCAATTATTAAATACCACATATTTACTATTATCCTCAAAGTAAGTACTGTTATTTTTATTTTCTTTATAATTTTAGTAAATGCTGCTGTACATATCTGTTATAACTATTGCCTTCTAAATATGTACCAAACAATTACTAGTACTTACTGAATATTTGCCTATCAAATACTAAGTATTTAATGTACCACATAATAAAGTGCTACTGATTTCTCTTTAATACTTTAAAATTCATTCAAATATGTTTTAATGACTTAATGACCCAGACTCATATTTAGTTACCAAAAGTGTCCAGACAGCCTTTCTAAAGAGGGAATTCAGTTGTTTTAAGGTCCACGTATTGCTGACACCCCTTGTCTTCATATTTAATATCATACACAAGCACCGACCAATAAAATTAGATGCTCTGAGGAGCCTAAGGGCCCAGTGCCCGATGCAAAACATTGGCTAGGCGGGTATAAACCCTGCAGGGTTCTCTGGATTGATCCAACCTGATGTGATGAAACCAGAAATGTGTCAGTAAAGAATCCTTTTGTCCCTCATTCCCACAGCACTTCATTAAAGGCAATGCTTCTACATAGAACTATGACACCTTAAAGAACAATGGATGCTTAAATGATTCTTTGCTTGGTTAAAGGATTCTTCAGATATAATGGGGAACTAATCTTATTGAGCTGCAATAATAACAATATTTCAAATCATTGCTTTTGTCGTGTCACAAAAAATAACACATTTACTGTTCATTTCATACTGGCATGGACGCCCTGGTTATAGGGCTATTTAAATGAAACTACACAATACCTTACTAATCTTTAAAGGCATAATAAAAGAAATTGAGTGTTTAATGCTAATGGAAAAAAAGATGTGCTTGGACAAATGCCACGTACAATGAATTCTGACTAATTTCAGTTGATAAAAAGTAGACAAACACCATAAGTGGACTTCAGGGAGCAAATAAAACTCAAGAAAAATGTAGGATGTGTGCTCACAAGCCACTGCAGAGAATTAAAACTCACTCTACATATGACCCACTTAAGGAGGCTTCACTTTATTAGTCACTTTCAAAAGCCTGTCAAAGTGTGCCGTCTTCAGTGATTCTAAAACAGTTTAATGCATACGCTTAAAAGAAGTCTAAGACGTGACGTGGTATGCTAATAGGTCAAATTAGCATAATCAAATTGAGTTAAAGAATTTGTGTCAGTTTTCTCATTGTAATAAGACATTATAATTTATTACCATACCGCTTATTATTGGGCGACCACTCTTGGCTTCAAATGGCTTGTCAAAAAGCTAGTTAAAGCTTGCAAGCTAGAAATGAATTAATGCTCGCTAAATTCTTCAGTCAAATACGGTTTTAATGACTTTGACCCAGACTCGTATTTAGCATTTTTGTGTATGGTCTCAAGCTTAAAAATGTCCAGACAGCCGTTCTAATGAGGGAATTCAGTTCTTTCAAGGTGAACCCATTGCTGACACTGCTTATCCCCATATCTAATCTCCTTACACAAGCACTGACCAATAGAATGGGATGCTCTTAAGAGCCTAAGGTTGACATGCCCAATGCCAAGCATAGGCTTGAGGTGTAAAGACCCCCAGCATTGGGGTAATAGGTTCTCTGGAGTGATGGAGCTAGTGAATGATTCTATACATAACCTTGACATCTCTCAGATCAATCCGGTTGCTGAAATGTCCTTTGTCAGGGTTCTTCAGGTGGACAACGTTTTGCAGATGATTTTTTAAAGAACCTTTAACAACATCCTATATAGCACCCGAAATCATTCCTTGAAGAACCCCCTAACCCTTTAAAAATGGATTCTTCAGTGGCTTCTTGTTAGTCTGAAACATTTTATGGTGGTTCTTTACTGAACCTTTGAAATGGTTCTATATATTCAACATGTTTCCCTTAAAGAACACTTTAACCCTTTAAAAATATGTTCTTTAAGGGATTCTAGTTCTATGTAGAACCATGACAACTTAAAGAACAATTTGGATGCTTCTCTCTTTTCCCTTCTCCTAGTAAATGGCCACCCAGCCCGACCTGCTGGAAGACTGCCCGCTGAGGTCCCCTCTACCTGCGTCAGACCAGCTGCCACCTACCAGTCCGACCATCAGGACTCCCACCCACCACCACCACCCACACCAGACCAGCGGCCCACCCTCCTACCACTGCTACCTGTCTAATGACCATGTTAAACCTAAATGGACTCTTAACTTAATCTGCACTATTAATATCACCACTATTAACTATCTACACCATGATTATTATATTATGATTGTGATCAGAGCAGTTCAACAGTTTAGTGGTTTAGTAATTTTTATCATTAATGTTTAAATAGTTCTGATCAGAGGAGGACGGGTCGGGTCCCCCTTGTGAGTCTTGGTTCCTCCCAAGCTTTCTTCCTCCAGCTCTGAGGGAGGTTCTTCTTGCCACTGTTGTCCTTGGCTGCTCCTTTATGTCTTCTTATGTTATTTCTGTCTTTTACTAATTACTAATTATGTAAAGCTGCTTTGTGTTGTAAAACAACAGTTGTAAAAAGCTATACAAATAAATTTGACTTGACTTATATGGTTCATTGTCTGGTTAAAGGGTTCTACAGGTTAGTAGAAAACGTGTTAAGGAACTATTTTGTTCTATGTCTTCTCACCACAATATAAATATATATTATCCCCATAGTACCACTGATCAATGGAACAAGAAGCTCCGGATAGCCTAAGGTCCCCATGATGAGTGTGGGCTAGAGGAGTATGAAGTTCCCCATCACTGGGCTGCAGGGTTCTCCAGAGTGATGGAGATCCAATATCTTCCAGAATGAGTAAGAGTGGTAGAACCAATGCTGTTATAGACCTCACTGATGTTCTAGTTGGGTTGACTGTCATCCTCACCCTCCTCACAGCAATGTTCCTATAGAGTAAATTCTAATGTGACGCCTTCCCAGAAGAGGAGAGGCAGTGTCTGCAGTACAGAGGTACAAACTCCCAGCTAATACCCTACATCTCAGAGGGAATGCTGGATAAGAAGGTGTCTACAGACCTTTGGATGTACGTTCAAACCCAGATCATTATATTTTGCCAGATTTTGCACTGATATAAATACAAAAACAGACATAAAGTGGCTCTGATTTATGAAGAGGAGACAGTCTAGGACAAAGATCTGTTTGTTTGAATGTCTGTTGTTTTCTTTTGCCGCCAAAGAGCTTTTGATTCTTTCCATGAACGTCTCCCAAGACATAAATAGTTTATAAGACCAAAACAAGTCAAGTCCAAGCCAACGAGAGAACCCTGGGTAATGTTTAATTAATCAGCAGCGACAAAAGGAAATCGCGATCACAAAAGAAGCCGCCTTCCGTCTTCTGACGCCGCCGTTTTCCCCACAGGAGAGTGCTCCTGCCCTCAACCACTGAGAACTTCACCATAGTGCTTGTTATCGCACACACTTCACTGTCAAACCCACATAGCAGCGCTGAGTATTTCACTTGGGCGAGTTACTCTGAGAGAGAGTGAGAAAGGCAAACACTCGTTCTTTCTTTCTTTGCTGTTAGAGCTTTTCAGACATGATGGATTACAGCAGAATCTAGGAGGTAAAGGTTGTGTCCAAACAGTTGAGGAAAGCAAACTTTTTTTCGGGCTATTCTGGTGGCAACTTGTTCTACCTTACTTTTAACGAGTCCAACAGTAGCCAAAGCAGAAACGAGGAAAACAACAGCGAAATGAACCTCATTGGTTTGAAATTCCCACTGTTTTGAAATCTTTGTCCTAAAAAGTTAAAAAGGGGTTCTTCCAGGATTCTTTATAAAATAAAACCCAGAAATTGGTAACACTTGCACAAACATATTCATGCATATTTTATAAAATATAATTCACAAGGCATCCCGTCCACTATTGGTGCTTTTGCCATTTAGTACACATTGTACAAATCCCAAACGCTCTTTCAGTCACATTTGTAGACCAGTTAGACATATCAGATATTTTGCAAAGCTGTAAAGGACGTATCATGTGTACACAGAAAAGAGAAAGGCCAAGATGTGCCAAGAACCTTGAGAACCTTTCTTTTAGAATGTAACGCTGTTGCTACCTTCTTCTTGCAAAATGCATAAAAAACCAAAGAATCACCCGATGAAAGCTCTACTATGAGAATAAAGTGAAATGTCAGCACTGATCAGCAACAAAAACTTTCAGGTGTTTAAACCACTGTTGGGCTACAAGAGCTTCAATCTGTACAAGAAAATGAATCCCCACTGGTTTCATTTGATTCCCACTGGTTCTGAAACCTCTGCCCTATAAAAGCTTCAGTATTTGCATTCACACAATAACCAGCTCTAATTAAGCTTATCTGTTCACAAGAGTCTAGTCTAGTCCTTTTATAGTCCTGTTTACAAGCACAATCTGACCGTATAACGGTATATGCCCCCTACAGGACACCTTAGAAATCAAATCTCACAGTTTACATCATCACAGCGTAGCACCAAAAAGCTTCACTTAAAGAACCCATTTGTATTTGGTCTCCACAACACTTCTTCAGGGGTTCTTTATTAAATGCAGTGGTTCTATATTGAAAACCTTGGGTGCTACTGTATATAGAACCACTTTTAAATGTTTCTATAAAGAACCAAAATGTTTTCCACTCCCCCAAAGGACCCTTTAACGAAGCATAGAACCATTTAATCATCTAAATTGCTCTTTATGTTGAAATAGTTATATATATATAGATCTGTTGCCAATAATAAAGACCAATTTATTAAAGTTTAAAATTATTTCTTTAAGGAAAGTGTTTCCCACTAAAGAATCCCTCTAAAACTCTAAAATAGTTCCGTCAAGGTTCTTTATTAAAGGCTATACTTCTACATATATCTACAACGACCATTTAGATGCTTATGAAGCTTATTTGCCTGATAATGAATTTTTCAGGTTAGTGGAATATTTTTGAAGATAATTCTGAAATGGTTCTAAATAGCACCAAAATCCTTTCCTTGAGGAACTCATTTGTTTCTCATCTCCACAACATGGTGACTCCTTCTTGATTGAGTGTGGTCCACTCCTCGTTGTGTTCCTCTCCTCATGATGAAAGTGGACGCTTGTATAACATGGATGCCCTTCTGAGTGCTGAGTGGACGTTTGCGAGGGCGTTAAAAACAGGACTGAAACCAGAACCTCTGTTCTGTCACTAATATCCAACCATTGGTTTGCATCTAAACATTCATTGCTAAAAATGTGTGGTCAAAGGGTTCTTCAGGTTAGCGTGAAGCTTCTTTGTAGAAGGTTCTATATAGAACCATGGCAACTCAGACAACAATTTGGATGGTTAAATTGTTCTTTTCTTTAAAGCAAAGTAATAAAGAACCATAAAAACGCAAAGGAAAAAAAATATATGCTGATGTGAGTTTTAATTTGCAGCCATATGAAAGTACAGAGTCATCTTATATGATTAGAGATGGTTTATTAATGATGGTACCAGTATCTTGAGATCAGAGAAAGAACAGGTCAGGGCCAAACTAGAAGTGTCCCAGCTGTTGGGGTTGTACTGTCCCTCCTGAGACCAGCCCTAATGTAAAAGATTATCAGGAAATAAGAATTTACCACAATGCTTAAATAGTCCTTTCCCTACTTAAATGGATTCTCAGATTAGTAAAAATCACTTTGTAGATCAAAAGTATAGAACTTATGATATAGAACTCTACTTTGGGTCCTGCTTTCTCCATCTTTACTAACCACGCCCACTTTCAAGAGTTTGTTTCTTCCACCTGTAAATTAGCGTTTCCTGTCATTTGGTATCAGATGGTTTATGGCTGTATCGTATTCAGAGTAAGTCATACAGTACAGTATACATACAGTAGCTAGCTATGCTAACCTAATATTGCCACAGGCTAATTAGAGCTAATTAATAACACAACCATATCCAAAAAAATAAGACATTTGCCCTTCTTTGCTGCAGCAGCAGCCTCTACTCATTTGGATAGGCTCTACACTAAATGTTGGAACATTGCTGTGGGGAGGATTTGATTGCATTTCGCCTCTTTAGAGCATCAGTGTGGTCAGGTACTGATGTTGGATGATTAATACTGCTGCTCCGACCCATCTCAAAAGTGTTTAGGGTAAAGGTTGAAGTCCATTCCATTATGGCTCCAGTGGACCCCACAGCCCACGCCCAGCATTGGGCAAGGTGACCTTAGGCTGCTCCAGAGCGTCCTGTTCTATTGGTCAGTGCTTTTCTGTGGAGATTTTTGTGTCAACAATAGATGCACTTTAAAGTGCCATGCTAAGGTGCTATTTTTAAATCCAAAAAAGCAGACTAGGTGAGCTCCGCATTTTGCAGTAGTGCCCTTAACCTGAAATTATGTTGATTTTAAGGAGCACAGGCTGCAGAAAACGATCAGATCAGTAACATTAATCCTGTCTAGAGAATGCAGTGTGGAAATACAGTTTACAGCAACCACACTTTTTTATGAGTCTACACCAATCAGTGCAGTGCATTTCCGGCTTCAGCGTTCCTCCTAAGAAATATCCAGAAACTGAGGCTTCGGGAAACTCTGTGAAAGCTTTGTTCATCCTCACACAGGCTCTGTCAACTCTGGGTGAGCTCCATTTAAAACAAGCCAACGGGGCAAAGCATATTAGAATGCATGACCAGGTTTATTTGAGAATGAATGAATATATTATGTTGTTAGAAATGTGCATCTTTTTCATGGTTATACTTTACTGTTGCTCGGCCAGCCTTTTTCCAGGCTCGGGCTCGTATTTAGTGGATCTCTCGGATGAAGAAACATGTCTAGATAGACGCCTGCAAACATACCTCGCTGTAAATCAGAGGCATTAACACATTTCACACATTCACAGATATGTTAAGTTGCTAATTTGTGTCCTCTTGCCTTTCCAATAAAATCTTAAGATGTTAAATTAGCAGCATTTCAAATGATATGCATTAAGTAATACTTAATGTTAAAGGGCTTAAATCCTATATTTTTTCTTGTATTTTTATTTATTGGACCCAAAAGTATTCTTGATTACATCAATATGATATGCTGTAACCTCTCAGACTGCATGTATTGCTCTGGTTTTAGAAACTATATATGTGTTAAAAGATCTCTGTATTGATTGGCTGCTCTCTGTTTTGATTGTGTCACATTTAGAAAGCAGTCTTCAGTGTGAATGTGCAGGACTAAACTGCTTTGGTTCAACCTCAAATGGGTTGCTTTTACAGTGTAGTTTTTATATATGAGCATATGAATTGAAAAGCGAACAACATCTACTCAATATCCAGCTGTTTTATTTTTTTAACGGATATGAAAATGTAGTTTTGGGCCCATTACGTTAGCACTTAGCAGTCAAATAACAGAATTAATTAATATTATTGACACTTCACTTGCTGTTTATTGTTTCTCAGACTAAATATAAAAACAGCAATAAGCTCTTGTCCATCCAAACTGCAGTCTGAATGAGCTCACACTCGCGCTCACTCAGAAAAAAAAACACAGCGCATCCAACAAGAACGAAAGCATTGTCAATCTATTATACAGCAGTACAAACATGGTAGCTCACAGAAAGCTCTGCTGATGGATTTTTTATGACATAACTCAAAGAAACCTTTGTAATACCTGTTGGCCCCACAAATGGATGGCCACCAGGGTCAGTGATGGGCCCGGTAGGAGATAAGCATGGGCCTCATTTAGGCTATATACTGTACATGGGGACTAGATGGGACCCATGTGAGATTAAGGGGGGCTGTAATGATGGGTCCCATTTGGGAAGCCCAACTGAGTCTCAGTAACAATACATGATAAACCCACTCAGAGCCCATTCCCACCTGGAACCCTCCACAGTGGCCTTTAGAGAGCCTGAAAAAAAGAAACCATACATTAAAAATATCTATACATCTAATAAACGTTATTCTTTAAAGAACCCTTCTCTGAAAACTGCAGCGCTCTGAAAAAAAACCCAGAGAAACATTATAGTTCTCCATGATGGGGCGTAGTTATCTCTCATGTTCTTGTCAACAGATTACTCCCTACCAGTAACAAAGCCAGTCACTGACCTGGATATGTAGCCATACGGGACGTTCTCGGCACTGAGCTGAGGTGAAAATGCACTATTTGTCATCTTCACCATTTACGACAGTGCTGGTGCTTTAAGAGCATTCGGATTATGAAATATTAAACATGCTCAGTTATTGCTGTATGAGCTGCTACATTACTGGAAGTTGAAGGCCGTTCTGAGCTTTTTCTGCTTTGCTCAAATTGCTCCCTGATGCTCAACGCATGAAATGAAAGTGGGCCTTGCTTCGACCAGGTAAGAGTGTAAAAGTGTAATAGTGAGTTTTAGAACAGTGTCAGAAAATAACGGTCTCATCAAAGTTCAGAGTTTGACTCCTGAATTTGACTGAGTTTTTTTCTACACATTAAATGTATTTGATGTATTAAATGTGATTCATTATGGGGGCCTTTGTTTTGTGTTTCTGGGTCATTTTGGTCGCTGAATTGAGCTCTCGTTATCTTCATACGCCTGGATGTGAGTCTAAATTTCAATTCTCTCCCTTAAATGACATTAATAATAAGCTCACTAGACAAAACCAAAATTACACGGTTACCTGTGACTGAAACACACCTAATCGCGTGTAACGAGTACGAATAACAGCTGAGATTTGATTTGGCACGGACTGGACAAGTTTCAGCATGTAGGCGATATCAATGTTCAGACACTCTTGCATCAATCTGACAGTCCGGCCAGCTTTCCTGGCCTGGTGTTTTACTCGTTAATGCTCCTGAATGTTCCTCCACACTATGGTCTTTGGCCACGCCCAGATGCAATCACTCCTTTTTGCTGGAATTGCTCATAGAACCTTTTGTTCCACTGTTATTTTAAGAGTGTAGCAACTGATCAATAATACGTTACTGTATTATAGGTTTTCAAATTAATAGTCAAAACCCCTCCTTAAGTGTCCAAGAAAAAGACTTAGTGCCAAGTTAAAAAGTGTCTACTAAACATTCTATAGATTTAACCCCTTTAAAACATCTATAGACCACCGACTGGACGAAAGTGTTCTATTACTAGAGAATAGCCCCATTAGCTCGCCCGAGCCCAGCGCCCGCCCCTCCAGAATTCCCCCGAACTGATTTCTGCTTATTTAGAAAATTTCCACCATAGCTTTAACCTGATTTCTCAGGGCAACTGTCACATTTAATGAACCTGTAAAAAATATGACATAATAGAGCTTAAAAGTTTATGGACATTCTATAGATTTAACCCCTTAAACACCTATAGACCACCGACTGGCCAAAAGTGTTCTATTACTAGAGAATAGCCCCATTAGTATGTACAGAAGCCCCTGTAGTTACAGAGTAATCCACCTTAGTACGTAATAAGCCACAAAAGACCATTTTTTAACAAGTAAACCATGAACAGGAGTAAACGTTTCACAATTCAGAGGCTCTGATCAGTCCTCTGATTTGAAAATATATGTGAAACTATTATGCACATCCAACAATAAAGGTAGCAGGAGCTTCTGTAATAGAAAGACAGACTGATCCATTTTACTGTGACCAACATGGACCTGCCGCTCACACACTTCTCTAAGGGCTCCCTTTAATCGACACACTCTGAATGCATCACAGACGAGGCGTTCAGTAAGACTCAGCTCTGAAAGTGAGTTAACTCACCTACTGGAGACATCTCTGGCACTGAGCCGCGGAAAGGCCCTGCCACGAACTGTGGAGGGTTATCGTTGATGTCTTGCACCTTGATGATGAACTGTGAAGGAGATTCCAGAGACTGGTTGGTATCCTTGTTGATGACGCGAGCCATGAGTGTGTATTCAGCCTTTTCTTCTCGGTCCAGCCTCTTCATGGCGTGGATGTCGCCCGTGTTTTCATTGATGACGAAGATTGTTCCCGCGCCCTCACCGGACAGTTCGTACTTGAGGTTCCTGTCTGCTATGTTCAAATCCGTGTGGAGCTGAAAAAATAGAAAGAAAAAGGGGATGAAAAAGAGATGTTAGATCAAAAGCTACACCCGATTACCAAGGTAACACTTTTTTTTTGCATACAGTGCTCAGTGTAGAACCAAAATGACTTTACTGGGTCTTGGAAATAAAAGTGACAAAAAGGAGCCACTAAAAAACCTGACAAAAAACACTATAACAACAATAATTTCCTGAATTTGTATTTAATATCATTAAAATGTGTCTCTATTTATTTAATAAAAATATTATATATTCAAAAAAATATTGTATTATTATTTGTAATATATTTAATTAAGTATATTTTAAGTACTTTTAAGTTTAATTAAAGGACCCCTTAAAATAATAATAAATATATCTCTACACTTTGTGGTCAAGTGGAACCAAATTTATTTATAAAACACCTTTTGGCTATTATTATTATTATTATTATTATTATTATTATTTTATTTATTTATTTATTTATTTTTTATTTCTACTACTACTACTACTACTACTACTACTACTACTAATAATAATAATAATAACCAAAGGTGTTATACAAATACATTTTATAATAATATTATATGATTATATGATTATATGATTATTATTATTATTATTATTATTATTATTACTACTACTACTACTACTACTACTAATAATAATAATAATATGTTGTTGTTATAAATCAAATAACCCCAAATATCAAAGTTTTCAGAAGCTACTTCTAAGCACTTTTTTTGTTTTTAAGAGTAAATAAAAAGTAAAAGTAAATAAATAATAGCCATTCTCTTAACATTAAATAAAGCTATTTGCCATAGTTCTACCTAGACCAATCTGCCTAGACCAATTTGACCTTATTTACCATCTGTTAACAAGAATTTTCACAATTTTTCCAAAGATTCTGACATGAGATTTGTTCAGCCTTTGAGAACAATATGATCCATCACATAAGATCAGAGCTGTGAACATTTCTGCGCTTTAAACCCCAGCATGAATCGGACCTGGACTCACTGACTTTTCTTTTCTTAAGCACTAATTTAAGAACCTTCTTAAGAAGATACTGATGGATGACTGTCTTTACTAACGAACGTCTGAAGAATCCCCTCTCTCTGAAGAGCGTAAGGGCTGTAAAATGCACAATCAATCTCGTCCACTTTGGACAAAAGCCTCGTCCGTCACGTGAAGGAATTAGGGCTCGCCGCCAAGTGGACTGTGGTGGAGTCCTTCCAGCAGGCGGGTGTTTTACTGTGACAGCTGAATTGTCCAATCTCACAGACAAAAGCGGTAAAGGGCAGACAAGGTCCCGGGCTTGCAGGCAGTGTTTAGATTGTGTATCCCAGCCCGTCTGTCATTCACTCTTTAATCCAGCCATGATGGAGAATGGAGGTGATAGCACTTTTTTTTTTCTCCTAACCTGCATTCAGGTGCCTCTCCACCGTCAACCCTGTTACCAGCATCGACCACAGGAGTCACCCCCTCCCAACACACAAACACACACACACACACACACTTCCAGACAAGACCCCTGAGCTGAGTCAAAGAAAAAAGAACATCATAAAGAGCGACCTGTCTTTAACACTCCTCTCAATACTCAACAGAAAACACAGCTGCCAACAGCTGGAAAACAGCTCACACCTCCCAGCTCCTACAGGCTGCTGGTACTGTTAAAGTAACCCAGTACGACTCTATAGAAATGTTTAAATAAGAGATTTTGTACTTTATACTACACTGATTAGCTGTTGGACAAATCAGATATTTAGAGTTAATCAATAAATCAATCAATAAATCAACCTAAGGGTTTCTGTTTTCTGAGTGGCTTTGAGCATGTGCACAAAAAAAACACGGATGGAAATGAGCTATGAAAAGATAAAACATGCAAAACAAAAATAATCAAATAACATCTACAAATAAAATAGAAATAAAGTCACAAATATTATTAATTAAATAAGCAAATAAAATGATATTAAAATTATATCAATAATAACTAAAGATAAAAAAACAAATACAATTAACAACTAAATAATAACTAATAGCAATTTCCAAAAAATAGATAAAAACTCTTTAAATATTATTTATATTTATTATAATTGTAACTTTTGCTCAGAGTGTTATATTTTATATTAGTCATGAACACATTTCTTATCACTGGTGTTGTTATGGCAACAAATACATTCAATTGGAAAGGTAAGTAAATTTCACTGTACACCAGTAAGAGAGATACAGGCAAATAGAGAGAGAGAGAGAGAGAGAGAGAGAGAGAGAGAGAGAGCAAAAAGAAGTGAAAAGAGAACAAAAGGAAGAGGCACAAAGAGACAGAGGGGGATTCAAAGCAAAAAAAATAAGAATTAAAAAAAATGAGAGAAAAATATAGAGATCAACAGATTTAAAAAATACAGTCAGACAGATAGGGTGACCCATTAATCGATAGATAGATAGATAGATAGATAGATAGATAGACAGACAGAAAGATAGATAGATAGACAGACAGATATGAGAGAGTGGGTTCAGTCAGAGGTCGGCCTTCCGTAGTCTCTTTGTTGACGTAAAAGGAAGAACTGAGGTGGTTTGAGAAAAAGGAAAGGAAGCGGAAAAATAAAGGAAATCAAACCCGGCTCCGATTAAAGAGAGCGAGGCGCACAAGGTGAGCGACTTCAGGGACTTCACACCAAATGAGCAGAAGGAAGTGGCTGTTTTTATTTTTTCAACACCTCTTCTAAATTAGGTAGCATGTCCCAGAGGAAGGTGGGGGGTGTCTGGAGTAGGGGAGGGGGGGTAAAATGGAACATTTGCAGATTTGACAATGCTCAGCAATACTCCCAAACACAGCCCACGGCATGCCGCCATTAGGATTAGTGAAGTGTTTTTTCCCCCTCCTCTTTTTTCCAAACTCACATGAGGACGTCCTGTTCCGCAAACTTCAATTCCATTTCCTGGCCTAGAAATATAGAAATATGCGGCGGCATCCTGGTGGAACGGCACCGGGGGAGCGCGGTAACAAGGCAAACTCAAACCCAGACCTCAAAAAACCCACTGCAATTGTTTTATAAGCGCGCTTTCATGCATATGTTGTCTCGGAGGTGCTGTTCTCAGACACTGACAAAGCACATTCACTTAAATTGTCACACCTTGCACTTTTGTTCTCCTAATTGTGCCATCATTCCACATGAAAGATCTATCTCATTAACACGGCGACTTCACAACAATCTCGGCTCTATGAAAACCCTTAAATGAGCCCAAATTAATGATGCACTTTTTTCTGCCTGTATGTTTTTTTTTTTCGTTCCCTCCTCTCCTTCTCCTGCTCAACCCCAACGGCCTTCGTCTTTCCTTCTCCTGAGCTCTTCGCTAAAAACAGACTTTAATTAACGAGAAATGTGTAATATTCCATTGATTATTAATCATGGTGGAAATAATTAAAGCTTTGATAGGTGAATTAATATCGCTCACTTTTTGTTTTGCAGAACAGCCGCAGCGTCGCAGGCCTGGACTCACACTGGTCCTCTGCTGCCAAGCCACCCTTTAATCTCAGTGTACAAACACCGGCCCCGGAAGGGAAGAGGTCGACCTGTCTGTCATTATTCACGTTGCCATGGCGACATTCAACGACATCAGCAGGTCTGAAATGTCTTTGCATACTTTTCTAAAAGCTTTGTATGAAAATCCTCAAAGTGACTGGAGTCCTCAGCCTGTAACCTTCACTGCAAGACCGGAAAATGATGAAAAATCGAATATGTGTGAAGATCTGCAGAAGCTTATTAGACGTCTGACTTTCACATTACAGAAAAATCTAAACTTTAATATCATTTAATGAAATCTTTATTAAAAATATATATATATTTGAAGCATGAGACGAAACACCCATAAGCTGGCTAGTCTTTTAGCACCAACACTGCTCCTATTGTATTGTTAGGTCTCAGGCTCCAGATGGATGGATGGATAGATAGATAGGTAGGTAGGTGGGTATGTAGGTAGATGACCTGTTTGGCATGTCCACCAATTAACATAGTGCTAACTGCAGGCCTAAATCATCACACACTCCCCTCACACCAAGTGGAGGTGTTCAGCAACCTCTAATAGACTTGATTATGTGGGTTCTGACACTGGATGACTCTCTTGTCTATCATGTTATCTAGAACATGGGCTGAAGATTGTAGCTTACCTTGTTAGACTAGGGTTCAAGTACCTGGCTGGACCAGTACACCACAGTACACCTGGGTTTAAGTCCTTAGAGACCCCTAACCGTACATTCTCCTATGATTCACATGACAGAGCTCTAGCTAACTTAGCTAACATAACATTAGCACCACCTGCCTAATACTGAGTAGGTCCCCCTCGTGCTGACCATTTGAGTTATGGACTCCACAAAACCTCTGACAGTGTCCCCTGTGGTATCTGGCACCAAGACCAATGCTAGCAGTAGATCCTTTAAGTAAGTCCTTTAAGTTGTGAGGTGAGACCTCCATGAGCATCAATGAGATTTAGGTGCACGGCGCACTGGTTGTCCTTCATTGGGGCACTTTTGGTAGGTACTGGCCACTGTATCTTGGGAACACCCCACAAGACCTGCTTGCTGATGTTCTGGAGATGTTCTGAGATGTTCAGTCGTTTATCTAGAACATCACAGTCTGGCTCTTGTCAGAGAGTCTCAGATTCTTACACTTGTCCATTTTTCCCTCTTCATCACCTTCTTCATCACCTTCAAGACCTGACCAATCACTCACTGCCTGATATGTAGATTCACCTCTGGACAGGAGCCGCTGTAGATGAAGATGATCAATGTTATTCACTTCACCTGTCAGTGGTCCTAATGTTATGGCTGATCTGATGTTAGCCTGCATTGTGAAGTCAGCCTATTTTTGTTATAGCTAGCCTCGATCGAGGGTCTTAAGCAGCCAGGATTTAAGAGAGAGACGAAAGAGAAGAAGGAGAAGAAAGAGCGAAGAGTTTTGCATAAATCAACTCGGGCCCCAAAAATGCCTTATTTATTTGCCACCAGGGAGCGTGTTTTCCATAAGAAGCAGCATTTAAGCAGCCCATGCCTGTTCATTAGTGCCTGTGTGGAGATGAGGAGCCCTAAATCTGCCCAGACACACCGGCGTGAGGTAGTTTAGCGACTGTGTGATTGCATGCGGTGGTGTTTGAGAGCGTTTTTTTTATGTCCTTTCCTCCTCGCACTGCTCACTGCTCTCCAGTAGGAGTTTTTACTGTCAGCTCAGGAGGAAATATGTCAGTGAGAGGTGGAGACAGGCTTTACGGCAGCACGAGGAGCAATCAGCAGCCCCGTAATGAGAGCGACCCTCCAGCCCTGCCGCATCCTAAAGTGCAGTGTTAAGCCCTACATGGCAAATTAATGATTTCGCTTCTTGTCAGGGCAAGCAAGCAATGGAGAGCGTACCTACTCCAGGGAGGCTGAGGAGAAAGGGTCCTCATCATCCGCGGGGACACACACTTCTCACTTCGCTTCGTACATGTCACCGAGGATCCATCTAAGCCACATCGCGAGGCTCAATTAGGCTGGGATTAAGTCCCAGGGCCCGCTAAGCGCTAGGTGATCCATATGTGTGGATTAGGCCAGGCCAGAACCTCAGTGACTAGACTTATAGCTAATTCATGTAGAAAGTGCTTCCTAATCCTGCTCCTGGAGTGGCGGAGTGGCGCCGTCCTGAAGATTTTAGTATTTTTCCTACTTTAACACACCTGATTCAACTCAAGAAGGGCTTGCTAATTAGCTGGTATCAACTGATTAGCTGGATCAGGTGTGCTGGTGCTAGACGCTGCCAGCATGGGCTGTAGAAAATGCCTCCTCCATCTGAATCACATCTGAATCACCACATTTTGAAGGCATTTCTCATTCTTCATTGCCTCACAGTGAGTGAGCTCTGCAGTAAAGTCAGTATCGCCTCCATAAACTGTTAAACAGTTAGCATTCTGCTTTCAACCAAATAAACCGGTATATTAAAAAAGTGGACACTGGGGGTACTGGAGCCAGATAGTTTCGAGTAGGCCATGCAGCTCTAAACCATGCAGCTCTACTGTATGTCTAAATGTTTGCGGACACCCCTTCTAATGAATGCATTCCGCTACTTAAACTTGCACCCATTGCTGATACAGATGTGCAAATGCACACACACAGCTTGTCTAGGCCCTGTAGAGAAGTACCGGCAATAGAATAGAACTAAACATGACCCTATTGGCACCATGCTGCCTGATGCCAGGTGTGGGCTAGAGGGGTATAAAGCCCCCCAGTGGAAGAACTGTGGTCTCTGGAATGATGGTGGAGCTCCATCCAGTCTTTTTGGGATGTGATGAGGAATGATATATATATGATATGTTTGAAATGTTTGTCTTTTACAAACAAGGTTATTCATAGAACCCAAAGAACCAAGAGTGCACTTGGTTCTACTAAGATGAAATTAGCAATGTTGCTATGGAGTATACAATGCTAGGTATCCAATGTGCTAAGTCGTTATAAAGTTGCCTAATTATGTAGATAAACAATTACAAAAGTCATCGAAAAAGCACAGTCATCATCATCATCATCATCATCATAAAAACTATCATAACAATAACATTTGCACTGAGTTTAGGCATCTTTTATGCTGAGGAACATGAGGAAGAGCAAAATATCAGCATTAAATACACCATATTCATCAGTTTTGTCATTTTTTAAAATGAAAACACTTTAAAGAATGGAAGCGATCAGAACTGCAGAACTGTAGTCGGCATCTGGCTGCAAAGCAAGGTCTCATTTTCTTTAACTTAAACTGAAAAGATGTTCCAGCTTCATTGTATCTCATTATTTATTTGGATTTCCACCAAAAACAAAACAAAAAAAACTGTGAAAATGACACTGGAGATCAGTTTGAGTCCACTGAGGAACATCCTGTGAAATCACCTCTCTTTATTTGTAGTGTAATTTGAATTAAATGCTCGATGAGGGAAAACATGACGTGTCTTATTTGTCTTTGATATGGGAAACAATAAAGCTGCCATGAGAGAGTGTGAGGAGGTGGTGGGTGGGTGAAGGGGGGGGGTGGGGTTGGGGGGGGTGCGCTTTATGTCATTTCATTTTCAAAGCTAATATCCATTTCCGGGACATGTACCGTACCTATATGAGTGATGAGTGAGCGATGCTTGGCTGCAATATTTTGAAGAAAAGGAACAGATGGCACACGGCTGATACGTGATATATGCGGCTATTCTTGGAATCAATTTCCTCTTCGACTTCGTCCAATGGGAAAACGGACGTTATTTCAGCCAGCCGTTTCTTTATTCCAGAAAAAATAAAAAATACAAAATACAAAACTGTTGCAAATTAATATGTTTATACATATCGTGATTGTTTTTTTTTTTGGGGTTCTTTTTTTTCACAACAGCCAAACTGCAAATAAAACATGTTCGATGCCCTGAGGCTCATTTCCATGTCGTTCCACATCTACATATTCATCGTTTTCCTCCTCCGCCATTCCTACAGTACATGCGAACGTTAGGGGAAAGAAATGAGATCCCACATGCAGTTTTTCTTCAACACTTCTCCAACCAATATTACTAAAAATACTATTTTATATAAAAAAAAATAAAAAAAAAACTATAAACGCAGACTCCCGCCTTCATTCATCACAGCAACAGGTTCTCTAATCTCACTCTATCAGATCAATGGCTCAGATCTTCCATCTTAAGCTCTCAGCAAGACGCAAACAGGAAAAAGCAGAAAATAAAGTCCTTTTAAAAAAGACATTATGCAAAACAATGAAGCCGTGCAGGTGCAGCGGTGGAAGCGGTGGAAGTGGTCGGGTTGATGAATGCCGCGTGGTGCCTTAAATGGAGTGGCTTTCTCTTTAACCTCCTCCACTACATGATTAGCCTACCTGTGCACTTAATTTATTCGCGCCATGCTGAGAGGGAACAACACCACGAACAAAGGGAAATATGTACATACAGAGCTGTGGCGCAAAAGATTAGGCACTTGACATAATTGTATTTAAAAAGCTCTTTGATTGGGCATTAAATCTGTCGTTTGTAAGAGAAAATATATAGAGAGCAGAACACAGTTAGAAGTTACACTATGAGGACAAAAGTATTGGGACAAGTTGCTTCTTGTGAAATCAAGAGTATTAAAAGAGTTTCTCCTGATTTTGTTGGAGTAATTGTCTCTACTGTCCAGAGAAGAAGACTTTCTACTAGATTTTGGAGAAACAGCATTGCTGTGAGGATTTGATTGCATTATGTGCCAGAATGTTGGATGGTCACCATCCCACCCAATCCCACCTCATACCAAAAGTACTGGATGGAGCTCCTCCACCATCATTCCAGAGAACACAGTTCTTCCACTGCTCCACAGCTCAATGCTGGGGGGCTTTATACCCCTCTAGCCCCTAGTCTGGCATTATTAGGCAGCATGGTGCCAATAGGGTCATGATGTTGATCTGCTCCAGAGAGTCCTATTCTATTGGCAGTACTTCTTTTCTACAGGGACTAGACAAGATGTGTGCATGTGTGTGTGTGTGTGTGTGTGTGTGTGTGTGTGTGTGTGTATGTGCATTTGCATGTCTGTGTCAGCAATGGGTGTAACTTTAAGTAGTGGAATGCATTTATTAGAAGGGGTGTCCACAAATATTTGGACATGGTCAGTGGTCAGTGAGAGTTTGTACTTGTAACTCTATATAGCATTAGAATAAACCCAAATAAACATAAAGTAACATATATATATATATATATATATATATATATATATATATATATATATATATATGCTTATATATACTTGTTCAGCTTTGGTCAGTAAACAGAAGCTGAATTAGCTTGATTTTAAATGTGGTCCAGATGGAACTCTGTAGCACATCTAATTTGATACAGAATTTGGTTGTACTGTCGTGTTATGTTAGTCCAGATGGCACAGCTTGGATTTCTAATTCATGTTTCAGAGTTCCCCACTTTTTGTATGTGAATGAAGTGAATGAAGTGTGCTGTGCTGGGAGATTCGAGCCACTTACCCTGTTAAAACATGCTGCGCTTTCACACAGGCCGCACGTCAGCCTGGGCATGGCCACTCATGCCTGCCATTGGCTGTGACCACCAACTTCTGGGGTGCTAAAACCCGAAAAGGCTTCAACTCATCCTACGAGTCCTGCCCGACTCGATTTGTAGATCTTGGGTTCGCAAAATGTTAATCTGCCTCAAGCAGAAATACAGTCAAATATATCCACCACTTTCTGTAGGAGTGTTATTATTAGTGTTTATTCAAATATCAGTGCTAAATAAACACTTACTGCCCAGATAAGCAGCTACTCGTTACACTTTTCATTTGCACAGGTTGACATATACACTGTATATCTGCAGATAAGCGCTGTTATGTTGTTATTAATCTCTGTCTGCCTGCAGAGCCTAAAGATAGCCATGTTCTGCATTGTGCTCTCGTTGTATCTCTGTAGATGTTTAGTTGGGGCTCTGTCATTAGCTATGCAAATAACCTCTCTATCTCCGGTTGGCAGATACATGCAGGCTGGTGTACTCGTGTAGCCGAAATAATTACGCGCTGTTCTTCAACGTGTCAGTCCGCTGTCCCTGCTGAAGGTTTTCTTGGACAGAGGAGGTTCTTCTGTAAGGCAGAGCGAGTCCTGCTGCTGTCTCTTACAATGTGGAATTACAGAAAGCTGTGTTTTAACATGTCACATCACAGCCGAGTGGATGTGGCAACTAGCAGCTCTATTGTCTCTCAAGACTGCATGGTGTGTGTGTGTGTGTGTGTGTGTGAGAGAGAGAGAGATGTTCTCAGCCTTGTGTGACATTTTACAGTGTTTTTACTGTATGATCCATCAAGTGAAGAGGACAGCGGAAATCATTTAAAATCTTCGCTCCTGGCCTTACATGTAGGCCTCAAAACAGCAGCGCTTTTTTTTTTTGTTGTTGTTTTCTTTCTGCTGAGGACAAATTCTATTGATTTTCCCTGTTTCTGTTCAATCATGTGCCAACAGACTACACCCAGACATCAGCATTTAGTCTAGCATGTAATTTACACAGCATACAGCAAATTACAGCATTTTACAGCATTGTATCAACTACTAGCCTCTATTCTAGTGTATAGGAGTGTTTATGGACTAATATATCCTATTCTAGTGTATAGGAGTGTTTATTGAGATGTTTATGGATTAATATCCAATAAGTCAATAATGCACCACATTTGAAATTTAATTTGTTTCATTTAAAATCACGTATAATTAGGTGAAATAAACTCATGAATATTGTATAGTATTGATATTGCAGAATTTCCATCATGCCAAGAAATTGAAAATGTGAAACAAACAGAAGCTCAGCCACACTGGAAGATCTGAGAACAGCAAGCAATTAAGTGTCTGGAGGTTATGATGCAGGGTTTGCAGAATAGAACATTATGGAAAGACTTTAGAGATACATTGAGAATGTGGGAGGATGCTTAAATGTTAAAAATGCTGAAGTCAGAGTGGAGTGCTAAGTACAGTGAGACATCAGCATTCAACCTGTCTTATAATTCAGCCAGATCAGTGTAAGACCTGTTTTATTGTGCCTCTGCTTTTTGTTTTATGAAAATAAAAAATCAAAGTGACTCATTTTTCCTTTGTTTTTTCTCCCAACTGTCTGAACGGCCCCTGAATCCCATCTGTGATGCTTCTCTCTTCCCTTTTTTTTATTTTAATGAATCTGAACAATACCTTCTTAAAAAGGTTAGCCAGGAAACAGTAGGAAAACAGGTTAGGCCTTTGGGGAATTGCAAATTCGAGGAGGATGGTGTGAATTAGGAGTTTCTTTTTATAACTTTTATTCTTTTATAAACCAAAGTGTGTGAAAAGAAAAACACAGGAATGCCCCCAGACGATTCGGCATGCTGATGAGAGCCCTCGCAAGGTTAAATGAAAACGAAGAAAGACAAATCATGTTGATGGAGAGAAGCCAAATAAATAAATAAATAAATAAATAAATAAACAGCTTGCTTCTTTGCAAACTCCATCTCTTCTTGTGTCCTACTACTTCTTCTCTGTATCAGTCATAAAAAATGTTGCTACCATATATATATATATATATATATATATATATATATATATATATATATATATATATATATATATATATGTCTTATGGGGTGTTCCCATGTATTCCACTGGTCAGCACCTACCAAAAGTACCAACTGGTACTCATTGAAAGCATCAGGGGCACCCAAGGCCTCGCTTGTGCTTCTATATATGTAAAAAAAATCAACTTTTTATGTCTGAAAAATGTATAAAAACAAACACACACACACACACAGACCAATTTCTGTGCCCCTCAAATGTTCGGGCTGTAACAAGCCATGGCGGAACATTCAGTACAGGCCAGTGGAATAACTCTGCTTTACACAGAGAGTTCTTACTGGCTGTAAGGCGTGACTGAGATGCTTACGAGCGTGTGGAAAGATGTCATGATGCCGCAGTAAATGAAGCGACTTCTGAATCACTTCGCCTCCTGCAACCTGAGGCAGTACGCAGGCAATGGCATTACTCTGCAGTACTGTTACATTAGACTAAAGAGAAGTATGTCTTTTTAACCCTTTCAGACTGGCCATCTCACCAGAAGGACTAATATGTGCCATAGCATAAACAGTGTATATTCTATGTCACAGTAAAGACAGTGTACAAAATACATTACTGTATCAGTATAATGTAATCTCTTTCATGTCATTGCAAATAAATTTTATTAGTACCATTTTATGGACTAATTTTCATATAATATGCGCTGATCTCTGTATATTGTGTGTTTATTGAGGTGTGTATGGACTAATATATCATATTCTAGTGTACATGAGTGTTTATTGAGGTTTGTATGGACTAATATCTCCTATTCTAGTGTATAGGAGTGTTTATTGAGGTGTTTATGAACTAGTATATCCTATTCTAGTGTATAGGAGTGTTTATGGAGGTGTTTATGGGCTAATATCTCCTATTCTAGGGTAAAAAAAAGTGTTTATTGAGGTGTTTATGGACTAATATCTCCTATTCTAGTGTATAGGAGTGTTTATTGAGGTGTGTATGGACTAATATCTCCTATTCTAGTGTATAGGAGTGTTTATTGAGGTGTTTATGGACTAATATATCTTATTCTAGTGTATAGGAGTGTTTATTGAAGTGTTATGGGCTAATATCTCCTATTCTAGTGTATAGGAGTGTTTATTGAGGTGTTTATAGACTAATATCTCCTATTCTAGTGTATAAGAGTGTTTATTGAAGTGTTTATGGACTAATATCTCTTATTCTAGTGTATAGAAGTGTTTATTGAGGTGTGTATGGGCTAATATCTCCAATTCCAATAAGTGTATAGGTGTATATATGTATTTGTTACATAAAAAAAAATATATGGGGCCAAAATGCTTTGAATGGTACAATAATCGAAAAAATAGTCAGTGGACTAATCAATTATAGAAATGATCATTAGTTACAGTGTAACAGAAGGTGAACTTGATCACATAGGTGTGTTAGGTGGCAGAGTGTGTAGGGGTCGTCCCCAAGCGGAGATGGATGAGATTAATGCTGGCTGTCACACCTGCCTGCTTTTGTTCCTGCCAGATGCCGAGGGGTCGTGAAGAAAGCAGCAAACACTCATCAATCTCCCTATACTGCTATCTATACTGCAACAGGTCACACTGCCCACTCTGGAGTCTTACTGGATATATATATATATATATATATATATATATATATATATATATATATATATATAGTGTGTACCCTAATCATATAATCATGTAACAATGGTAAGCTAATGTAACTTTCAGTCTTTCAGAAGGGTTAGAGTTAAAGCTCAGTCTGACATATGAAGGACAGTGGACCCACTAAACTAAACCACCTGACAGCAGATGCCTTGAGATGTTCAAGGATGTTTGGTGTAAGAAAGTTTAGGGGTTTAGGGGTTCTTGTTTGTCTTTTAGTAAACAACTTTCACCTAAATGAGATCAGAAACTGTACTATAGTGAAAGTATGGTACTGTATCCCAATCTAACTCAAAGAGCTGAAACTGTGCTATAGTGAAAGTATGGTACTGTATCCCAATCTAACTCAATTAAAGAGCTGAAACTGTACTATAGTGAAAGTATGGTACTGTACCCCAATCTAACTCAATTAAAAGAGCTGAAACTGTATTATAGTGAAAGTATGGTACTGTACCCCAATCTAACTCAATTAAAGAGCTGGAACTGTACTATAGTGAAAGTATAGTATTGTATCCCAATCTAACTCAATTAAAATAGCAGAAACTGTACTATAGTGAAAGTATGGTACTGTACCCCAATCTAACTCAATTAAAGAGCTGAAACTGTACTATAGTGAAAGTGTGGTACTGTATCCCAATCTAACTCAATTAAAGAGCTGGAACTGTACTATAGTGAAAGTATGGTACTGTATCCCAATCTAACTCAATTAAAAGAGCTGAAACTGTACTATAGTGAAAGTATGGTACTGTACCCCAATCTAACTCAATTAAAGAGCTGAAACTGTACTATAGTGAAAGTGTGGTACTGAATCCCAATCTAACTCAATTAAAGAGCTGGAACTGTACTATAGTGAAAGTATGGTACTGTATCCCAATCTAGCTCAATTAAAGAGCTGAAACTGTACTATAGTGAAAGCATGGTACTGTATCCCAATCTAACTCAATTAAAGAGCTGAAACTGTACTATAGTGAAAGTGTGGTACTGAATCCCAATCTAACTCAATTAAAGAGCTGGAACTGTACTATAGTGAAAGTATGGTACTGTATCCCAATCTAGCTCAATTAAAGAGCTGAAACTGTACTATAGTGAAAGCATGGTACTGTATCCCAATCTAACTCAATTAAAGAGCTGAAACTGTACTATAGTGAAAGCATGGTACTGTATCCCAATCTAACTCAATTAAAGAGCTGAAACTGTACTATAGTGAAAGTGTGGTACTGAATCCCAATCTAACTCAATTAAAGAGCTGAAACTGTACTATAGTGAAAGTATGGTACTGTATCCCAATCTAGCTCAATTAAAGAGCTGAAACTGTACTATAGTGAAAGCATGGTACTGTATCCCAATCTAACTCAATTAAAGAGCTGAAACTGTACTATAGTGAAAGCATGGTACTGTATCCCAATCTAACTCAATTAAAAGAGCTGAAACTGTACTATAGTGAAAGTATGGTACTGTATCTCAATCTAACTCAATTAAAAGAGCTGAAACTGTACTATAGTGAAAGTATGGTACTGTATCTCAATCTAACTCAATTAAAGAGCTGAAACTATACTATAGTGAAAGTATGGTACTGTATCCCAATCTAACTCAATTAAAGAGCTGAAACTGTACTATAGTGAAAGTATGGTACTGTATCTCAATCTAACTCAATTAAAGAGCTGAAACTATACTATAGTGAAAGTATGGTACTGTATCCCAATCTAACTCAATTAAAGAGCTGAAACTGTACTATATTGTGTGTACCGTGAATGATTACTTCAACTACTTTACTTGAAACTGTGTTTATAAATAGTTGCTCATATTAATAGCACACCAGCTTGTCATTTTTGTTGCTCAGATTGACATGCAGAGCTTATCCATCACATTTTCGATTTGTAGCTCATGTTACCGAGTTAGATATCTGTGATAACATTGATTGGGTCTAAACGGATTAAAAACACAGAAGTCAATGATGGAAAATGAGCACAGAGGCTAATGAGATTGTATTTCTATTTAGCAATCTTGAAACAATGTTTTATGGTAAACATTATCCATCTGATAATGCAGTAGATTAGAATGAATAATTGAGACGCTGGAGTGAGATGCTCTGACTGCTGCGTTTGTGAAAATGTTCAATGTTGTCATGCATTATTCACTTGGTTCAGGCTGCACGCGACTACACAAGTGTGGGTTTGCTGTATAATCCACATCATTTAAGCAGAACTCTTTTTAAAGTCAACTGGAAGTCAAAGAGAATCTTCTTCACTCTGTCTGTTGCTTCTATTAAGAAGAGACTAAATTCTGCATTTCCTGTTATCTTCCATCTAAATGTAATTACTGCTTCCTCTAAACGATCTTCTAATTTCTGATGACCTCAACATGCAGCAGGGGGCAGGGCCAAATAATATCATAATAACAACCCATAATAACAGCCACACCTATCAAGACGAAAAAACTAGGGTGAATATTAATAACGCTCCAAATGTAGGTATTGTGATATACACTGAGGAGGCGGAGCTACAGTCTCTCATTAGGGTGAATATTAATAACACTCTAATTGTAGGTATTGTGATATACACTGAGGAGGCGGAGCTACAGTCTCTCATTAGGGTGAATATTAATAACGCTCTAAATGTAGGTATTGTGATATACACTGAGGAGGCGGAGCTACAGTCTCTCATTAGGGTGAATATTAATAACGCTCTAAATGTAGGTATTGTGATATACACTGAGGAGGTGGTGCAGTAAATGTTCCAGGTCAGTTTAGTCCCGTATTTCTACACTTATAGTCTTTATGAATCAGCACTGACAGAGGTATATTTGAATGCTAGTTTTAGTTTGAGTAGAATGTTAGAGGGTCATTCTCTCTTCCATTTCTTACGGTCGTAATCTCCTCCAACCCTCCCCTCTTCACTAGCAGCTTCCTCAGGGTGTAAATCAGAGCACACAAGAGCAGAAACCACACGAGAGGTTTGAGCGCTGGTTCTTTCCATTTTTTTCTCCTCCTTCTTTTCTTCCATGTGAAACAAATAATCACAGCACGCTTTTCCCTGCACAAAGATTTAATTGCAGCGAATCAGAAAGTCGGAGAATTCCCCGCAGTATGCAGATGCGCTTTGATGCTGTCAGTCACGCTGCGGTGCTTTTGATTAGAGCCTCTGTAACACTGAGGGTCCGTGACCCAGCGCCATTAAAGCCAACTTACAGCGGCTCAGTGCCCCCCGGAAGTGGGTCAGCAGCTAGACCTCAAAACACTTCGTCTTTGGAGTGGACTCGAAAGCCTAATCTACTTCCAGAAAAAACAACAGGGACGGACACACTCACTCGCACACACACTCAGGCCTGCATGAAAGCCGAATGTCAGGCGGGGGACATCTGACTGAAAAAAAAATGAGGACAGAAATGTTTGGTCCTTTTATAGGTTGTCTTGTTTTTAGAGTAAATTGAAACACATCGGCTCTACACTCGAAATAAAGCGTCCTATGACTGCAAAAAGTGGTTCGCCCGTTCAGCCTTAAAAAAAAGGCAAAAAGCAATTCATCTGGGTTTATTAACTCCAATAAATACATTGAATGAACCATTATTTGATTGAGAGTATTTATTTAAGTTGAATAAACCAAGTCCAATTGATCTTTACCAGCTAAAGTCATTTTTTAGGTTAGACCTTTTTCGCGGTATAAATGGTTCTTAGCTTGGAAGTGCGGTTCTTGGAGGAACTCCTTAAATCGGAGGGTTTACTTTTACATTTATAGCATTTATCTGATGCTCTTATCCAGACTGACTAACATGTGAATCATGTTATACAGGTGGAGAATGTAGCGTTTACGTTACCCAAGGACTCGCAGCATCCTGTCCAACACGACCAGACTCTGCAATAGCTTCTTCCCCCAAACCATCAGACTTCTCAACTCAACTCAACTTCTGACCTGATGTTTTTTTCTGTTACATGCTCTCTCTGTCTCTCTCTCTCTCACTCTCTCTCTCTCTCTCTCTCCAACTATTTATCCCAGATAAAATGTGAAGCATTTTGCACAAATAACTTTACTACCTCACTGGACTTAATATTTATTGCACACTGCATAATTTGCACACTACCCCTAATTATGTATTATCCTCTGTCTGTACTGTGTTGTGTTGTCTGTCTGCACTGATACTGTGTTGCACTTGTGTTCTGTATGCACTGTGTCTGTGTTGCAGCTGTAAGTAGCTGAAATGACAATAAAACCCACTTGACTTGACTTGACTTGACTTGACTTATTGGTGTAGTAGTAGTAGTGGAGTAGTGTGCTAGCCCGACCAATCAAATCAAATCGAACCTTAGTCTGAAAATTGCTCATATATAGTTTAGCAAGCTTATTTACCACCCTGTTATTTCACCTCAGACTGATAAGAAAACACTGAAAAAATAAGATAAGCTCTGCTCTGATTGGCTGGTTTACATCACTGTGATGGTTCACAGGATCTACGTAGCATAGCATAGCATAGCTTAGCTTAGCTTTGTTTTTAGCACTATACCAAGAACAGTGTCATTTTTCTAGTGATGTGTTGCTGTTCAGACAACACAGAGTGCACTTAGCTGGCTGAAGAACTTGCAGCTGGGTTAGCTTTTAGCCTTTTAGCTTCCCAGGCTTTAGCTGGCCACTTCTGGCACGGGTTCCTGTAGTGACCCATGTTACCACAGCTAGCAGAATCTGGAGGTGATGAGCTGCTCTCTAGTATCAACAGAACCCTCACCGTCAGGTTTTACTGTTTCTCTGCTTTGATTGGGCTGTATTTTGTGTGTGTGGGGGGTTATGTAAATGTGGGGGTATAAATATATAACGAGTCAAGACTGGGGGTTCTGGATTGGCCTGGTTCTACAGCTCTGTTCGGTTCTCCAGGATGTTCTTTTGAAGGTGGAACAGCAGGGTTTGAGGTTCACGGTTTGTCACTTCCATTCAGAACTCCTATTATTCAGTAAGGACTAGATAAACACTGGCCTTCACTGAAACATTGAACACTGGGCCCTGAATACAATCCTCTGCTTCTGTGGTTCTGCAGTGAAAACGCTCTAGCCTGGCTTGAACGTGGGCTTGCGTGCTCTGAAGCCTGAAACGACGTCTCATTAGTCAAAACCAACTTAGTTTTCCGCCGCTCAGAAAGAATAAGACAAGAGTTTTAAAACCACGAGGCTAAAGTGTTAGAACACATTATACATTCAGGAATGTACTTGGTATCGTTTGGGACGTCTACAAAAGCGCCCACGAGTCACGCGGAGTGACAAGAAGCAAAGTTGAGATGTATTTTGCATGAAGCCCGTTACTGCATCTATTTATGCAGCACACTGTGTCCAATTTGTCCCCACCGCACGCGCTCACTAAAATATGTGTGAATACTAATGAGCAACAAACGTCCCCTTTGCGGACTGTGAGTAAATCTTAAATACAGTGTTTTTTTTCTCAGCTTCGCTTCGGGAAAATCTCTCAGTGTGGCTTAAACACGAGAAAAAGTCAAAAGCTTGAACACTGTGCTCTAAATGATTCTGCTTGAAGGCTTAAAAAATAATGTCTAAGACGAACAGCAATAATAGTGTATATTACTGTACAGTTAGGGGTGGGCGATATGACAATATCCTGATACGTGGAAGTGGATATCAGAACACTGACCAGCTGCAGAGGTCATTACAGAGAATATATATAGAAATAATTAGGAGTTTAATGAGTTTAGTTTATTTTTTGAATATGAATTTACTGCATATAGTTTTTTAAGATTGCATTTTGTCTGAATGTCAAAATATAGGGATAAATATTGAGCATCATGTAATTGTCTTCAAATATTGTGCTACAAGGGGCAGGGGTGACTCAGCGGGTAGAGCTCCGGGCTGTTGATGACAGGGTGGTAGGTTCAATACCCGGGCTCGGCAAGCTGCCACTGCTGGGCCCTTGAGCAAGGCCCTTCACCCTCTCTGATCCCTGGGTGCTGGAGTTGGCTGCCTACCATTCTGGGTGTGTGTGTGTGCTTACTGCCCCTAGTTCACTAGTATATGTGTGTGTATATATGTGTGTGTGTGTGTGTGTTCATTACTACAGATGGGTCAAATGCAGAGGACACATTTTGCTGTACAAATATGTGCACCTCAATTTAATATATATAATTATACTAATAACTAATAACTATAACTAATATATATATATATATATATATATATATATATATATATATATATATATATAAATACTTTTTTTTTTGCCCTGTGTACAGTACAGGAAATAACTTGCAAAACATTGCAGCATTTTCTTTTTTTCCAATCTTTTAGCAAAGTGACATTGAGTATCCAGTTTCCTCCCAGAGTACAAGCAATATAAATGCACCTTCAAAGCTACAAAATGGTCCTTAAGGTCCAATTGTGAGCCTTGAATGAGTTTTTAAAGGTGCGCTGCCTTCCTACTTCCCCAGTGAAAGGCACCGGTCTATAGCTGTACTGTGTTAAAGGGAAGCCAGGCTTTAAAATATATGATGTACCAACCCAATGCAGTGTTTACCATGAGACTCATCTGAGCTAAGGCTTATCATTAGGCTTCAATATTAATAACAGTCGTATGCAAAAGGCGGGGCACCCTTTGCCAAATGACACATAGTGCTGTTTATGTGAATTGAGATGTAGTGAAGACAGCCTCTGTAGTCAAGTCCAAATGTACAGTTACTCGGCCTGTGCAAAAGTTTGGACACCCTAAAGTTCTGTTTACATCTGGTGTTAACATGCATTTTGGATCTGGATCGTATTTTTTGAGATCCGATTTTACTTCCCCCCTTAAAAAGCACACCTATGCATACATCACGTCCACTGAGCTTCCTGTAAATAACAGCTTCTCATCAAACGTGACCGGTTGCTCTGGTTTAGAAGAACACAGCAGAACAAGGCCAAGAAAACACAAAACCTCTATGAGAGCACTGATCATATGCTGGTAAGACAGTCAAATCGGAAACCACAGCCGCCTGAAAGCACAGCTCAGAGTCAGGAGGGTGGTGCACTGTTCAACTGTGCAGCATTGCTTCCACAAACATACTCTTCATGGAAGAGTCACATTAGGGTTAGGTGGGGTTTTTACCCAGATAAGGCCCCTAATTCATTAGTAGATGTTAAGGCTCAGGTGTGTTAGCTAGAGTAGTATCGATGTTCTGAGCTGCACAGTAAGTTCATCGCTCTACCGAAGTCCGAGAATTTATGCCCGTGATGCGAGAGGCCGTATGTGGTCACGATCTACAGCTTTGACCTTTAGCACACAGATCCAATCCCGTCACTCAGGCCTTCCCGGACAGGCTGTAAACGTGTTGATCACAGATGGTCCCACCCCCACTCCCTGAACCCCGGCATAAATCAGCGCAGCAGAGTGTTGGGAACGCCAGGCCGCCTCACTTCACTGTGGACGGCGAAGGGGAACAAGCTGACTCTGACACTGACGCCGGCGCCGAAACACCTCAGGCAAAGACTCCTTCTGCACAAACCAGGAGAAAAGATGGCTCTCCATCCCTCCCTCCATCCCTCTTTTCCTCTCTCTCTCTCTCTCTCTCTCTCGCTCACTTTCAGTCACTTAGCGATGCTCAGACAAGGTGGAAGCTCCAGAGTGGAAGGAGACAACTCTCAGCTGTCAATCAAATCCACTCATGCAGGGAAGAAAGGAGAAAAGGATTGTCCTCCTCTCTCTCTCTCTCTCTCTCTCTCTCTCTCTCTCTCTCTCTCTCTCTCTCACTCTCTCATTCTCTCTCTCTCTCTCTCTCTCTCTCATTCTCTCTTTCTCTCTCATTCTCTCTCTCTCTCATTCTATCTCTCTCTCTCTCTCTCTCTCTCTCTCTATCTCCCATTCTATCTCTCATTCTATCTCTCTCTCTCTCTCTCATTCTCTCTCTCTCTCTCTCTTCCCCTTCCTTTCTCTCTTTCTCCCCCCTCTCTCTCTCTCTCTCTCTCTCTCTCTTCCCCTTCCTTCTTCTGTGATATTCCTATATGACTCCTCTCTCTCTCCTTTTTCACCATCTTGACTTGTATAATTGTAGCCCCCCCCCCCTCTCTCTCTCTCTCTCCTGCAGAGGTGGGGATGGAGTGTGTATGAGCTGCTCACTTGCTTTTATGATTTAGTCTGACAGGGCTCAAATCTGAGCCGTTACTCTGGTTGGTTTTGCTCGAGCTGAAGCTCACTTCTACTGGGCAGCAGGCAGGGTGTCCTCAATTCCACGCAATACCCCAGCTGAGGAGCGCAACCTCTTCCCGGCAAAATTCTCAGACGAGAGGCAGGAGGAGCAGCTCCCGAAACAAAGGGACAGCATTCTACAGGTTCCTCCAATCTGACCGTTACCGTGGAATTAATATAACAATAACAGTCATTATTCATTTATACATGACCATTAAACTTCTTCTCATCCGTTAGAACTAAACAGAGTATACTAATAGACTAATATATGTAAATAAGCTCTGATCTGATTGGCTGCTCTGTATTATGGTTCATTTCAAATATATGAATGGCAGCTGTATGGCAGGGCTTAATTGCTGTTGGCAAAATGGGTGGGGCAATTATACTGTAGGCCTAATAGGTGTGGCTAAACTGCTATAGGCTGAATGGGTGGGGCTTAAATGCTGTAGTTTAAATGGGTGGGGCTTAAATGCTGCAGGCTGAATGGATGTGGCTTAAATGCTGTAGTTTGAATGGGTGGGGCTTAAATGCTGCAGGCTGAATGGATGTGGCTTAAATGCTATAGTTTGAATGGGTGTGGCTTAAATGCTGCAGGCTGAATGGGTGTGGCTTAAATGCTATAGTTTGAATGGGTGTGGCTTAAATGCTGCAGGCTGAATGGGTGTAGGTAAACAGCTGTAGGCTTAATGCACTTTTGTCAGGTTGTTCCAGCAGGAACCTCAATAAACCTCAGCTGGTGCAAAATGCTGCAGCCAGGGTCCTTACTAAAACTAGAAAATTTGACCATATCAGTCCAGTTCTATCAGCACTTCATTGGCTCCCAGTTAAATTCCGTATCAAATACGAAATTCTTCTATTAACATATAAGGCCCTACATGGCCTCGCTCCTGAGTACCTGCAGGATCTTATAGTATATTACGAACCATCAAGACTACTTAGATCTCAGGGTGCTGGCCTCTTACTCGTTCCCAAAATTTAGAAAACCTCATCAGGGGGAAGAGCCTTTTCTTATAAAGCCCCCCAACTCTGGAATAACCTTCCAGATAATGTTCGGGACTCAGACACCGTCTCAATCTTTAAATCTAAGCTGAAAACTTATATGTGTAGTTTAGCTTTTGGTAATTAATGTTTCTTAGATAAAGGTTGCAGGTCCAGGGGTTCGCGGACCCAGGGAATTGTAGTACACTGAGATGCGGGAGCTGTCGTCTCTCTGCTTACACGCCATCACTCAGGTTTGTTGACAGTGGAGCAGATAGATGCTGGTGTTCTCAGGGTGCGCCCGTGTCCATGTTACCTTCTGGCTCTCTCCTTTTAAATAGGCTGTTATAATCAGACCTGCCGGAGTCGTCAGACATACCCTGATGCTGATGCCCCACATTCTCCGCCCTCCATAAAATTCCTCTCAGAACTAACTTTCTCTTTCTCTTTTTACCTTCTCTGAGTAAAAGCCTGACCTGCTGGAAGATTGCCCCCTGAGGTCCCCTCTACCTGCGTCAAACCAGCTGCCACCTACCAGTCCGGCCAGATCCCTTGAACAACTGTAGGCTTAATAGGTGTAGCTAAACTGCTGTAGGCTGAATGGGTGGGGCTCAACAAGTGTAGGCTTAATAGGTGTAGCTAAACTGCTGTAGGCTGAATGCATGGGGCTAAACTACTGTAGGCCCAATGGGTGTGGCTAAAGTGCTGTAGGCTGAATGGTTGTGGCTAAACTGCTGTAGGCTGAATGGGTGGAGCTAAACTGCTGTAGGCTTAATGGGTGTGGCTAAAATACAGCAGGCTTAATAGGTATGGCTAAACTGGGTAAGTTAAACTACTGTAGGTCAAATGGGAGGGCTAAACTGCTGCATGCTGAATAGGAGGGGCTTCAGTGCTGTAGGGTGTATGGGTATGTATAGCAGAATTTCTTTATTTTAAAAAATGTGAGGAAGTGTTTTTGTTTTTTATAATAAGAGTCCTTTCTTTTTTTTTTTTACATGGGAACAGAATAACTGCATACTCATAGTTTTGCTCAACACTGTTGCCTGGTAATAATGCAGATGATCAGTGGTATATTTATAGCCGCCAAAAAAGGAAAACGATAATCGCAGCACTTGAGTTTGTGTTCATCAGAAGCTTTGGAACACAAACAGTAAAACTGAGTCAAACACAAAACAAACGCTGCCCGGAAGACTTTGGGCAATTCGGAAGATTCAGAAAAACATCTCGCCTGGAGAATTCGAGGATTGCCAAATTACAATAAGCTCTCCAACAAATCAAAGCCTGCCACCAATTTGCGCTCCTGCAGATTTCTCAGGGACTGCGCTTGTTTGTTTTCTCCTGTATCCCGACACTTACCCGCCGTCCAGGGCCAGGCACAAAGCCACGGAAAGGCCGGAGACGCCTGCTTCTTTGGATCGCGGCTTTTTATTAACGCCTATACATTACAGTGTGTTTACCAATCGCTTTAATTCGGACGGCAGAGAAAGCCGTGCTCGGCCATAAATCTTCGCCGACCGTCTTGTCTCTTCCCGAGCACACATTGGCCCACACTTTTCAATTTGGTGAGGAGAGAAAAAAGGGGATTGAAGTAAAAAGCTCTCGCTTTAGGAGTGTACCGTTACATCTATTCTACTTTGTTCCAGCCTTTTGGGAGTAAGCAGAGGGCAACAATGCGGCCGGCTATCCGTTTACACTTTCTTTACAAGACCATGGCTGCTATAATTGCGTTCCGCGGTCCTTCTTTCCACGGCCTCGCTCCCTTTTAAAGGCCTTGTGGCCGCAGGATGATGAAGAAAAATGAAACTCCGTTTGAGCGATTCGATTCTCGGCTGTGAAAATGCTGCCACGCGACTTTTTGTTTCGTTTGCCTCCCTCCGTCTGTGTCTCCTCCTTTCTTTCTTTTATTCCTCTCCAGCGTGGCAGGGCTGGATTAAAGCCACGCTCATTTCTGGAGAAGACTCGGAGGAAACAGTTTCCAATTAAGGCCATCGTCGGAGCGCTGAAATACCAAGTGTGATGGGGGATTATGTATGAGATAATAAGGGTCGTAATGGCGAGCGGGTGACAGCGAAGCAGGATGATATTAATTAGTTATCGACTCAAAGCAAAGGGTTATCCTACAGTTCACTGACCACTTTACGCCCTAACCTGTTAAACAGTCATCTTAAAGCAGCTTTATGCAGGAATTGGTATTTCTTTGCTCCTGGGCTCCCCCTAGAGTTTGAGTGTAATTGACTAATTGACTTTTACTCCACTGCAGTAAACGCATATCATGCTTTGAGCTCCCCTTCATGGACAGCTGTACACATGCATTTATGGACAAGCTGCAACACCCATTCAGCCTACAGCAGTTTACCTACACCCAATCTCTAATAGACTTGCTCATGTGTTTTTCGACATTGTGTAATTGCTATCTAGAACATGGATTAAGTTGTACAGAGCCGAGATAAATATATCCAATACCTTAACCTAAACCTTAAATCTAACCTTAAACCTAACCTAAACCTTAAATCTAACCTTAAACCTAACCTTAACCTAAACCTTAATTCCAAACCCAAACCTAACCCTAACCTTAACCTAAACCTTAAATCTAACCTTAAACCTAACCTTAACCTTAACCTTAAATCCAACCCCAAACCTAACCCTAAGCTTAACCTAAACTTTAAACCTAACCCTTAACCTAACCTTAACCTAACCTTAAATCCAACCCTTAACCTAACCTTAACCTAACCTTAAATCCAACCCCAACCTAACCTTAACCTAACCTTAAACCTAACCTTAACCTAACCTTAAACCTAACCCTTAAACCTAACCCTTAACCTAACCTTAACCTAACCTTAAACCTAACCCTTAACCTAACCTTAAATCCAACCCCAAACCTAACCTTAACCTAACCCTTAACCTAACCTTAAATCCAACCCCAAACCTAACCTTAACCTAACCTTAACCGTAGCCTAAACCGTAAACCATACATTTATCCCTAAACCTAACCTAAACCTTAAATCCAACCCTAAAACTAACCCTGAAAGGGTTAGATGCAAGGTTACAGTCATGTATATTCAGCGGAGCATTTAATTGATTGTCAGGTGAGTCAGGTGGTGCTAGAGGTGGGAAATATTTCAATATTTTATTGTATTGAGAATTTTATTGTTTTACGTTTTTCCAAGCATCTCATCAGCACTTAAATAACACTGATCAGCTGCACATTTCATTACAAACTGTATAATTAGACTTGTGATCTCTGTGATCACATCTCTATTGTATTGTGAATTATCTTTAAATATCATGATATAATATTTCTACCATATCACCCAGCCCTACATGATGCATCTACAAATGACAATTCAAGTAAAGTGTTACCAGGGATTTTACTGCTCTATATAATAAGCTTTAGTAGCTGTAGCGTAAAACATGCTGAAATCTAGGATGTGTGATCCCTGTCAGCCCCCACATCCCAAACATTCTGTAAGGACAAATCCTGTAACCATGCTGCATTGAGAGTCCTGTAACACAGAGAGGTCAAAGGAAAGGTCAAAGTGTGCTGTAACCCTGCAGACATCCACAATTAAACACACCTGGTGACTTGAGGAAGAATACTTCTCCAAAAAGTGACAGTCTGGAAACAGGCTGTTTAAAATGAATGCCACTTAATAATGAATCAAAAATTAATAATTTATTCCATTTATATTGCGTCTTTCTGAAACCCAAGGACACTCTACCTCAGCAAAACACAGAATAATCAACCATAAAAATACAAAAACAAACAGAGAACACACACACACACACACAGGGTGTGTGGGAGGGGACTTCCCAAACCAAGGCATAAAGGTAGTCAGTTGCCCCACAAATAAAGGTTCCAACAAATGAAGGTCTCCACAAATGAAGGTCCACACAAATGAATGTCCCCACAAATGAAGGTCCACACAAATGAAGGTCCCCACAAATGAAGGTCCACACAAATGAATGCCCCCACAAATGAAGGTCCCAACAAATGAAGGTCCCAACAAATGAAAGTCCCAACAAAAGTCCCTCCCAGTCCAAAAGGCCCCAGAGCTGCAAAGAACCCCATGTCCACACAAATGAAGGACCCCAAAAATGAAGGACCCCACAAATGAAGGTCCCAACAAATTAAGGTCCACACAAAATAACGTCCCCACTAAATAAGTGTCCCCACAAGTCCCTCCCAGCCCAAAAGGCCCCAGAGCTGCAAAAAAACCCTAAGCACCTAAATTGTCTCCAAAGATATGAAGAGGTAAGTTCATGAACAGTCCACTCTTGAGAGTAACTCAAGCCAGGAAGTCTCAAGTTCTCAATGTGGAAAACTTGGAACATGGAAGATTCCAGAGCCATCCGGCAGTCAGTCAGCTTTAACCAACAGGAAAGCATCAGAATAATCGTGTAAATCTAAACAACACTCGATCTGACATTTGCTTATCCAATATGCAAAATGTGGCACAAGTGTCCAGATACTTTTGGAGTCATTGCATGTGTTGTTGTTGTTGTTGTTGTTGTGTTGTCTTCAGAATAAGCAGTGGAAGCTGGTTAAGGCTCTCTGCAGATGTTTAGTGTAAACACACACAGCCAGCAGGAATAATGTACATCCTCATATTTTTAATACGTTTCTATTCATAGAGCCAAACCCCAGCTGAGGCCACAAATTGTGTCCCCAGGCTTTTGTTCTACAGATTCTTTCTGTAATTCGCTGTTTGTTTTGAATACAAAGAACAGGCACACTCGTCACCCAGTTTATGCGGCGTATAGTTAATGTACGAATCCACAACTCTGCTGTAATAAATTGCCCCCTGTCTCTCATTCAGCTCTGATACACATTTCCTATATATCTCTTTTTTCATTATTCATGCGGGGTCCGTAATGGCGATAGTATATCATGTAAGGAATTTCAGCTCCAGTGGTACAATTTGTATCAGTGGTGAGTGATTATGGGCTTGGGCTGCCTGTACGATTTATAAGTCAATTTTTATTTTAAAAAATATGACTTTTCCATTTTAAACACACATCGCTTCGACAGTGCGCCTCTTTTTAAAGCAATTCATTTCTACCCAGAACGCCCTTCTGTTTGGATTCTAAAAGCTGCTTTAAAGAAGAAAGGACGAAGTTCATGCTGATGGATGATTCCTGAGGGGACGCAATGTTGAAAGTATAATAAGTACATTTAAAAGCAGGTGTTGTGCGGACTGTGATAAATATCCATGGCGATATTAATGAAAAAACATAACTCATTCCAGCTGTAATTAATTCCCCACTCATCGTATTTACATGATAAATCTGAAACAGAGTTTGCTCGGTGCACACACACGAGCGCGAGCAGCGAAGCATGTTTGGGTTTTGTTTACCTCAGTAAACATATGGGAGTGTGTCATGTCCAGGTGTGTGTATGACACGTATTCTCTCCTTCCAGCTCTTGTCCAATTATAGATTAGTTAGAAGTCCTCAACCGTGGCCTTGTTTGCATCTCATAAAATCATTTCACTCGATATCACCCCGTCGATAACTAATTACTCGCTCTGTAATTTGCTCTGCAAAAGCCAGATCTTCAGAGCAGGATCTGTATTCAAGACATATTTGCAACAATGGAGACAAAACAGCAGGAGGAAAAGCAGGAGGAAAAGCAGGAGGACAACAGGAGGAAAAGCAGAAGGAAAAGCAGGAGGAAAAGCAAGAGGAAAAGCAGAAGGAAAATAAAAGGAAAAGCAGGAAGAAAACAGGAGGAAAAGCAGAAGGAAAACAGGAGGAAAAGCAGAAGGAAAAGCAGGAGGAAAAGCAGAAGGAAAATAAGAGGAAAAGCAGGAAGAAAACAGGAGGAAAAGCAGAAGGAAAAGCAGGAGGAAAACAGGAGGAAAAGCAGGAGGAAAAGCAGAAGGAAAACAAGAGGAAAAGCAGGAAGAAATCAGGAGGAAAAGCAGAAGGAAAAGCAGGAGGAAAAGCAGGAGGACAACAGGAGGAAAAGCAGGAGGGAAAGCAGAAGGAAAACAAGAGGAAAAGCAGGAGGAAAACAGGAGGAAAAGCAGAAGGAAAACAGGAGGAAAAGCAGAAGGAAAACAGGAGGAAAAGCAGGAGGGAAAGCAGGAGGGAAAGCAGGAGGGAAAGCAAAAGGAAAACAGGAGGACAACAGCAGAAAAAGCAGGAAGAAAACAAGAGGAAAAGCAAGAGGACAACAGGAGGAAAAGCAGGAGGAAAACAGGAGGAAAAGCAGGAGGGAAAGCAGGAGGAAAACAGGAGGAAAACAGGAGGAAAACAGGAGGAAAAGCAGGAAGAAAACAGGAGGAAAAGCAAGAGGACAACAGGAGGAAAAGCAAGAGGAAAACATGAGGAAAAGCAGGAAGAAAACAGGAGGAAAAGCAAGAGGACAATAGGATGAAAAGCAAGAGGAAAAGAAGAAGGAAAAGCAGGAGGAAAAGCAAGAGGAAAAGCAGAAGGAAAAGCAGGAGGAAAAGCAGAAGAAAAAGCAGGAGGAAAAGCAAGAGGAAAAGCAAAAGGAAAAGCAGGAGGAAAAGCAGAAGGAAAAGCAGGAGGAAAACGGGAGGAAAATCAGGAGGACAACAGGAGGAAAAGCAAGAGGAAAACAGGAGGAAAAGCAGGAAGAAAACAAGAGGAAAAGCAGGAGGACAACAGGAGGAAAAGCAGGAGGACAACAGGAGGAAAAGCAGGAAGAAAACAGTAGGAAAAGCAGGAGGAAAGCAGAAGGAAAAGCAGAAGAAAACAGGAGGAAAAGCAGAAGGAAATGCAGGAGGAAAAGCAGGAGGAAAGCAGGAGGAAAAGCAAGAGGAAAGCAGGAGGAAAAGCAGGATGAAAAGCAGAAGGAAAAGCAGGAGGAAAAGCAGGAGGAAAAGCAGGAAGAAAACAAGAGGAAAAGCAGGAGGACAACAGGAGGAAAAGCAGGAGGACAACAGGAGGAAAAGCAGGAAGAAAACAGTAGGAAAAGCAGGAGGAAAAGCAGAAGAAAACAGGAGGAAAAGCAGAAGGAAATGCAGGAGGAAAAGCAGGAGGAAAGCAGGAGGAAAAGCAAGAGGAAAGCAGGAGGAAAAGCAGGATGAAAAGCAGAAGGAAAAGCAGGAGGAAAAGCAGAAGAAAAAGCAGGAGGAAAAGCAGAAGGAAAAGCAGAAGAAAAAGCAGGAGGAAAAGCAAGAGGAAAAGCAGAAGGAAAAGCAGGAGGAAAAGCAGAAGAAAAGGCAGAAGGAAAAGCAGAAGGAAAAGCAGAAAAATTTAATGTAGCTCAGTAATAGAATCTATTCCTCATCAATTAGCTAAATCATCACACACTCTCCTCAAACCATGTGGAGGTGTTCAGTGATCTCTATTAAAATTGCTGATGTGGTTTCTGACGCTGAACGAACACCCTAAAGCAGTCTATACAGTAACATCAGGGGCATTAGCAGCAGCTAGCAATCCTGAAGTCTGAATTTCATCCGTACTTTAGATTTTCGCCAAACTGCTCCTCTAAGATGAGCTCCGCGCCGCTCCATTAGGCCTCTCCAGATAATGCAGCGCATCTCAGGCACGTTTACTTAACATGCAGGATCCGGCCTCCTCGATTTGCACTAATCAACTGATAAGACGAAAGCCCTTTTCACCAATCCCCAGAGGCCGAAAACCCAACTCCTAATGGTCATTAGTAGTAATTATGCTCCCTAACTGGCACATCCAACCCAGTTGTCCTGACTAATAAGGAGTGGGTTCCTGCCCCCTAACACACTCTGCGGGTCCGTATCTGAGTGCCGATGCTGCGGGACGTTCTCCGCTGCGATAAAAGGCAAGTTAGCTTTCCGGTGTGATGAACCGAGTAAACAGCGGAGAACAGGGCCGAGTTATCTGAGCCCGCCACAGGACCACCGCTGCAATTATGTGTGTATGAGTGTGTGTGTGTGTGTGTGTGTGTGTGTGTGTGAATAAGTGTGTGTGTGTGTGTGTGTGTGTGTGTGTGCATTTATATGGTTACATGTGCTGTATATACATGTGTGCACATGCCCTTGTGCATATTGTGTGTGTGTGTGTGTAGGTGTGCACTAAATGGACAAAAGTATTGGGACACCTGCTCTTTCATTGTTTCTTATGAAATTACTATTACTAGATTTTGGAGGAGCATTGCTGTGAGAATTTGATTGTATTCTGTGACAAGAGCTGTGTTAGTGAGGTCATTGGATGGAGTTCCTCCACCATCATTCCAGAGAACACAGTTCTTCCACTGCTCCACAGCTCCTCAATGCTGGGGGGCTTTATTATACCCCTGTAGCCCACGCCTGGCATTAGGCAGCATGGAGCCAATAGCATTGTGCCAATATAGTCCTATTCTATTGGCAATACTTCTCTACAGGGACTAGACAAGCTGTGTGTGTGCATTTGCACATCTGTCTGAGCAATGAATCCAACTTAAAGAAGCCGAATGCATTTGTTTTGAAGGGGTGTCCACAAATATTTGGACATATAGTGGCAGTGTTCATTATGTTTGTGTACGTTTATGTGTATATTAGTGTGTATATATGGGCACATAAGCGCATATGTGTGTGTGTGTGTGTGTGTGTGTGTCTGTGTGCATATAGTATATGGTTGAATATGCATGTTGTGTATGTGTGCATTTGCATCTATGTCCAAGTGAACTGATGTGCGTAGGTGTGTGTGTGTATGCATACATATGCACATCTGTGTGCATAACCTTGTATGTGTGTATGTGTAGGTTTAAGTATGTGTCCATATGTGGAATATGTAGGCGTGTGTATGTGTGTGTGTGTGTGTGTGTGTGTGTGTGTGTGTGTGTGTGCGTGTGAGTGTGTATTTTAAGCATCACTTTGCACGCCTGCTCTTAAAAAGAGGATAAAAATACCTGCTCTGCTTTTTTGTCTTTCTTTTGCCGACATCTGCAGGGGAGTGTGCGGGTGGTCACATGACTGCGTGCTCAGGGTGAGACTGTAATTCAGCTGATGCAGGTTTTTACATTAGTGCTCAGATGAAAGTGTATGCAAAGTAAATCTCTCCCTCCTCTCTATCTCTCCTTACTCTTGTTCTCCTTCCAGATCAACCCTCTCTAACCTGCTCCCTGGAGAAGGACCTGCAGAGAGTGATCCTTATCGACCGGTGTAAAAACCAGTGCTGGGAGTGAGGGACCCAATAACATATGCACAAGAAAAAAAAAAAAAAAAAAAAAAAACGACATCGGCATCTCCATCAGCCTGAAGCTTCACCAGTGTCAGAATCCACTTCTCTTTCCTTTCACACATATATTTACCCTTAAATCTTAAATACATGAGATTCATTAACAAGTACTATATCTATACATACACTATATATATATATATATATATATATATATATATATATATATATATATATATATATATACCAACACTGTTTCACAAAAAAAATTCTATACAATTCTGAAAAGCAGAAAAAACAGGATGCAAGGTTTCTGTGTGAGAGTGGTGATATAGACATATATCACTATATATATATATATGAAATGCACATTTGGCACATCTTTCAGGGTGCCAAAACTTTTGCACACAGCTGTTTATCTACCACAAACCTTGGAATGGTAAAACTGTGAAAACATGTTATTGATTACAATTAAATAATATTATTTCTACAATGGCTTTATCACTACAATCTGTGTATTGTGTTTATTGTCTGTGCACCGTGTATAGATGGCCAATATTGTTTTACAATAAAAATGAAGAGAAAATAGATTTTTATTTATTTTATAGACAGTATTGATCTAAACGTCATCTGTTAGGCTGTTTATCTGGACCTTACAGATTACAGTTGAACACCAAAATCAGGAAAAAGTAATAAATGTTATGTTGCGTTAAGAAGAAAGCAAGTTCCCATCCAACACTTTCTTCTTACCATCACCACTATTACCACCAGCACATTCTGCCCTTTGACCACTGACCTTTACAGTTTTACAGGTAGACACTATTGTCCTTACGCTATTGTATGTCCTACCTTTTCTGCACCGGAGACTTACTTGCCAGTGTTTGGTTGTACTGTACAAGCTTGTATTAGTATAATGACAATTACGAATTATTAACAGTTCACACATGCAGTATTATTTCTGGTTATTTAATTGTTCTTTTGGAAATAAATGATTATATATAGAACCCTGAACTACATGAATTACAGTGTGTACATAGTTCATTAACTTGTTTTTTTCTGGGTCAAATCTGTTCTACAGTAGATGGTTCTTTAAAAGTCATAATACTGTTGTTGGTGCTAGATAGAAGCCATTTCTCTAAGAATGTAGATTAGCATTCCATAAAGTACTAATAGAGGGTTTCCAGACGTTTAACCAGGAACCATTTAAGCATTTAGACAGTTCTTTGAGTTGTCATGTTTCAATTCAGAACCATTGCCTGAAGTGTAAAGAACTTTAAATTGGATAAGAAGGCTTAATAAGGTTCTTCCCACTTCCCAAACATGATTCTCTTAGAAATCAAATGGGGTTCTTCAATGGTATTCCTCAAAGCACTCTTTGTAGCACCTTTATTTTCAGGAGAAAGGGTCCTGTAGACGACAGGGAAGGATCTACAGAGATCTTTAACTTGTAGCGAAAGGTTTTGCTGCTCCTGTATATGAAACCATTTACAAAAGGATGTCCATTATAGAGAACCAAGCAGAGAACCAAGCATACATTCAAACAGTTATTTCATATCTGAGGGTTCTATATCTGTGTGTATAAGCACTGGCTTTACTGAAGTCACAACAAGCTTAAACACACTGTATGTCAATGTTTTACGCTTATTATTGGGGACATGATGATTTTTCTGTGGTAAATTATTACAAAATATGTATAAAATTCTCAAAAAAGTAATTAAACAAATATTTAATTAAAAGAAAATTGTGGCACTAGCATTAGCATCCCAGCACTCATCAAACACAAACTGAACTGCATGATATGGCCATGCTTGTGTAAAACTGCCCAAACATTTAATGTTCAATGACCATCACTAACAACCATTTATTTGGTGATTATCTGAGTATATGGGCGAGGGAAAGGGGGGGAAATGAGGTCGCTTGCAACCCAAGGCATACATTTAGCCTCATAAACCTGCAGGCTCACAGTAGAGTTGAGAATTATTATTCAGTAGCGGCTATGAAACTAATAAATTAGTGTAAGTAATGTATTTATAAGGCCCGAGAAATTGAAGAGCACACCCACATGTGCAGCCCTGCATATTAAAGGGTTAAAGGGTTAATGCATACAGTGTGTGCTAATGCTAATGCTTCACCTCCTGCATTCATCACACATTCGAGCTGGAGGCAAAAGCCTGGCAAGGATACAAAGGCTAATAAATGAACTCATGTCAAGGTATTTCTTTTCCAGCTATCCAGTCTTTCTTCTGTCTGAATCTCTGAACAGGTACAAGATGAAAACAGGTGTAAGAAGAAAAGCAGACACTCCACTTCATAATGAATAAGTCAGGGTTTTTTTTTTCATTAGAAAGCAGAGTTTGAGATGTTCAGTGTTCAACATAAACAGGATCTGCTGGACTGTGCAACAGTCATTAAATTAATTACCACATGTTCAGCTCGGCTTTGGAAATCCTCAGTGGCTGAGCTCCATCCTCCAGCTAGCGATGTGCTGTTTCACACAGTGAATTGCCCTCAGTGTGGTTGGACTTCAGGGGGAGCAAGAAAAAGTTCCAAATATCCTATTTACTCCTACAAACTCATTTTTGATAATAATAATAATAATAATAATAATAATAATAAATGCTTCCCTGTTAACAGTTATACTGTATATAAACTATACTGACAAAAGTATTGGGACACACCTCTTAAACCCTGAATTCAGGTGTTTGATTCAGTCCCATTCATTCAGACACAGCTGTATAAACTCCAGCCTCCAGCCCTGCAGTCTGTCTTTCCTCCACACATCAGTGAAAGAACGGGAGGTTCTGAAGAGCTCACTGAGCTCCAGCGTGGTTCTGTATGTAATAGGAGACACCGCTGCACCTACAACAACAAGTCAGCTGGTGAAATTTCCTCCCTCCTAGATCTTCCTCCATCAGCTGTGAGTGGTGTTATTATTGAACAGTGGAAGAGTTTAAGAGGAACAGCTCACAGAGAGCAGCTCAGCCACTGAGTGTCTGTCAGACCACGTAAAGTTACAGAGCGGGGTCAGGGCCGAGTGCTGAGCTCAGAGCAGAGTGCAGAAAAGCCTCCAACTGACTCAGTAACTGCAGCAGAGCTCCAGATCTGCTGCTGCTGGTAGAGCTTAGAGCAAAGAGGGACCAGCTCCATATTAATGTCTATGGGTTTAGAATGGGATGTCATTCAAGCTGCTGTAGGGGTAATGTGTATTTGTCCTCATACTTTTGTCCATATAGAGTATATATACATATATGAAATAGAATTCATCCAGTGTTTCCACGCTGTGGATGAATATTTAAAAAGTAGGACCACTTTTGAAAAAAATAAGTTTTTTCAGTTCATGTTGGCAACTGTTTTTCATCTCATGGCATCACTGATAATGGAGTTCCCCAAGGCTCTATAACAGGGCCTATTCTATTTTCAATGCATATGCTTCCACTGTGCAATATCATCATTTCTACAAGGTAAGACATCTCGTTTCATTGTTATACTGACAGCATGTAATTCTAGCCCTTTAAAGCTCTAATTAATGTCTGGGGGATATTAAAAGATAGATCGGCGATATTGTTTTACAATAAAAATGAAGAGAAAATAGAGATTTTTATTTTCAGACAGTATTGATCTAAACGTCATCTATTAGGCTGTTTATCTGGACCTTACAGATTACAGTTAAACACCAAAATCAGGTGGATACTCTCACTGACCACTGACTTTATGTTTATTTGGGTTTATTCTAATGTTATATAGAGTTAATTACAGATATACACTCTCACTGACCACTGACTTTATGTTTATTTGGGTTTATTCTAATGTTATATAGAGTTAATTACAGATATACACTTTCACTGACCACTGACTTTATGTTTATTTGGGTTTATTCTAATGTTATATAGAGTTAATTACAGGTAGACGCTCTCACTGACCACTGACTTTATGTTTATTTGGGTTTATTCTAATGTTATATATATAGTTAATTTCAGTAGACACTCTCACTGACCACTGACTTTATGCTTATTCAGGTTTATTCTAATGTTATATAGCGTTAATTACAGGTAAACACTCTCACTGACCACTGACTTTCTGTTTATTTGGGTTTATTCTAATGTTATATAGAGTTAATTACAGGTAGACACTCTCACTGACCACTGACTTTATGTTTATTTGGGTTTATTCTAATGTTATACAGTAGAGACACATGCTAATGTGTTTTGCTAAAAATGACTAACAATCATTCAGGTTGGGTCGCTTTGGAAATGTTCTGTTGTGAGTTATGTAATAGAGGATGGTTAGACATGAGTGTTTATATATATATATATATATATATATATATATATATATATATATATATATATATATATTTGTGCAGCCCTGGTCTACTGTCTATATTTTGAATAAATCCTGGGCCATTAAACCCTCCATCTAGCACAGTTTAACAGAATTATTCCTGTTTTTCTTCATCAGAGAAATGCGTGATTCACTCCCAGCCTGCCACTAATTAGCACACAGTATCCTGACATATTGATTATTGCTGTTCAGGAATAAAAAAGTCAGTGGGATTTCAGAGCAAAAGGAGCCAAGCTATGAGAGCATGGGCCAATTTCTGTTATAAATGAGTAAAATCCCTACAGGCAGCCCACAGTCTGTTCTCAGTTTAACTCACTGTGAGAGGCTCTATACTCCACACAGTCGTTTATATATATATATATATATATATATATATATATATATATATATATATATATATAGTTTCTACTGGGGAGGAGGAAGACGTGTCACTCCCATTTTCAAAGTATTGTGGGAAATGTGTAAACAGTGTAGATCTACTCTCACTGCCCAGATTTATATCTTAGTTTTAAAATAGTCTGATTGATCCGGAATCGCTGGCATCATGTGTTAAAAGCTGAAGCTCTTTGTTATGTTATTTTTTTTATGTAGTAGATGTAAAATAATTTATAGTAGTTATTGACTCATTTGTAGCATATAGTGATAGAAAATACTGATTAATTCTATTATAGTAATACATTATAGTATATACTCGATAATTGATAGTAGATACTAATTAATTAAATAATTTATAATGGACACTGAATAATTCACAGTAGTCATTAAGTAATAGGTAGGTGGTTGCTAGGCAGTTTCTATAGCATCCCATGTGGATGCTATGTCGTCTCAGGTGGATGCTAATGTGTTTCCAAGTGGTTGCTGTGGTACCCCAAAAGGAACAGAATATAGTGAGAAAGAAAAAGTGTGAACGATGGATATACACAGCTATATACTGTTGATAGGATGTTGCATTGGTGTTGCTAGAAGAAAACCAGCCTGTTGTTAGGTGGTTGCTAGATTTTTCTTTTATGACAGACCAGGAGGTTGCTAGTGTGTTACTAAGTGGTTGCTGTGGTACCCCAAAAAGAAAAGAAAATAGTGAGAAAGAAAAAAGGGAAAAGAGGACTATACACAGCTATGTACTGTTACTAGGTGGTTGCAGTGGTGTTGCTAGAAAGTTACTATGCTGTTGCTAGGGTGATGCAAGCTTGGTAGGTTGTATGGTAAGCAAAAAAGTGGTTGCTTGTGTGTTTCCAAGTGGTTGCTGCGGTACCCCTAAGGGAACAGAATATAGTGAGAAAGAAAAAGTGGAAAAGAGGGATATACACTGCTATATACTGTTGCTAGGTGGTTGCAATAGTGTTGCTAGGGGGTTACCATGCTGTTGCTAGGGTGTTGCTAGGTAGTTTTTATAGTAAACCAGGTGGTTGCTAGGGTATTTCAAATTGATTGTTGTGGTACAGAAAATGAGAAAGTAAAAAGACAGAAAGAGAGGGAGATGGGAGAGGGAGAAGTGGGGAGAGAGAGGGATGTACAAGGTAAGAGAGAGAGAGAGAGAGAGAGAGAGAGATGGGTGGTGTAATATAGCAGACAGCGAGTGGAGCCGGTCGGTTCTGGGTGCAAAAACAGCTGCAGAAGCTGCAAGACGAGACAGGCCATTGTCAGGAAACTAATAAAGATGCTGGTTATGCAGGAGTGCAGTAATTACCCAGCCAGGGATATCAGTGTGGTATTTATGAAAACACTGTGCGTTCACAAAAGGGGGAGGTCACACACACTCTCACACACACACACACTCTCACAGGCCATCACACAATTAGTATTCCGGTTGGTGTCCAGCTCGAGCTGATAAGCAGACTTGACATTAGCATTTTATTCCCATCTTTAGCTAAAGGGGGGCTGGTGGGGGTGACATTGATAAACATGACACCTCCTTGTATTGGAAAAATACAGCGTGCGACTGCAAACGGCTATGAACACATCAGAGAGGAGCAGCAAATGAAGAGAAATAAGAGCCGGCGAGATTGCATCGATCCAGAAAGGTGCAATCAGTGGAGCAGGTCTGCAGCGCATTCAGGGAATCTATGAATATACTGAGTCATAAAACCGCGGACGAACGGCGAGGTTACAGTAGGTGACCTTTTTGTTTGACCTGTTTTACAGGTAGTTGCTATGGTATACAATGGAGCTGTGGAATTTTTAGGTAGTTGCGAGATGGTTGCTATAGTGTTGCTAAGTGGTTGCCATGATGTTGCAATATGGTTGCTACATGGTTGCTATAGTGCTGATAGTTGATTGCTATGGTGTTACTCTGCGGTTGCTATGGTGTTGCTAGGTGGTTGTTATGATGTTGCCAGAAAGTTGCTATTGTGTTGCTAAGTAAATGCCATGATTGTGTTAGAAGACTGCTAGGTGGTTGCTATAATGCTGATGGTGTTACTCAGTAGTTGCTATGATGTTGCTAGAATGGAGTTGCTAAGTGGTTGTAATGATGTAATGGTGCTGCTATAGTGTTGATAGGTGCTTGCAATGGTATTACTTGGTGGTTGCTATGGTGTTGCTAGGTGGTTGGTATGGTGTTGCTATGATGTTGCTAGGTTGTTGCTATGGTCTGCCTAAATGGTTACCATAATGTGGCTATATGCTTATATGCTATAGTCGTGATTATAGCAACCATCCATGCTATTGTGTTACTCTGTGGTTGATATGGTGTTGCTAAGTGGTTGCCACGATGTTTTTAGATGGCTGCAAGGTGATTGCTATAGTGCTAATAAGTGATTACTATGGTGTTACTCAGTGGTTGCTATGATGTTGCTAGAATGGAGTTGCTAAGTGGTTATTGATGTAATGGTGTTGCTAGAGGATGGCTAGTGTTGCCATAGTGTTTATAGATGCTTGCAATGTTATTATTTTTTGGTTGTTATGGTGCTGCTAGGCAGTTGTTATGTGGTTTCTTTGATGGTGCTAAATGGCTATGGTGCTGCTAAATTGTTGCTAGGTGGTTGCTATGACTGTTTATGGTGGCTGCAATGGAGTTGATTTGTGGTTACAATGCATGGTGATGCAAAATGCTTACTAGGCAGTTGCTATGGTATCCCTAGTGGTTGCTATGGTATCTTAGCTGGCTGTTCACTAGTGTGTTTGCCAAATAGCTGCTGTGGTACCCATTTGGTTGGCTTGCTTTACATATTAGTGCTGTGTAATGCACAGCCATCATTACACAGATTGTAACAGTAATTGATTAATTCATTAACGAGTTTAAATGTTAATTTCTACTTAATTTTAGATTTGTTTTGAAGTAAAGAATGATGTAAAAAAGTAAAAGCTTATGTTCTTTCTTTAAAATCAGGACAGTAAACCTAAAAGAAATACCTTCAGATCATCATAAAACACCCCCCCCCCCCTCTACTTGTAGACACTAAAGTGGGACGGGTCAAAAGTTTAGAATCTGGACTTTCCCCAGTTTCTCCACTGGTTTCAGTAAAACTAAAAAAAAAAAAATGATTCCTATTAAAAACAGCATTATTTTGCCACTTGTTCAGTGTAAATAAACGCATCTCCTAAAGCTCAATCGGCTTTGCACAGAAGCAGAAGTTAGCGGGAGAGAGGGAGAGCAGATCCATTAGAAGAACAATAAAAGATCATGAGATTGATTCTGCTTGCGATCGATTCTGTTGACGTACTTTTATCACATTTGTGTTTACCCGGGAATTCCTCCCGAGGTCACACCAGGTCACATCACCACTTATACAGAGATATCATCACTTTTACTGACAATACAGACTGTCACTCACGGTGGCACCAGACAACTCGGCAACTCTGCGGTACATGGGCTCCATTACAGTCACGATTAGGCCATGAAAATATCAATAACAATAATTAGAGCATCTTTCTATTTTGACACTCGAGAGATATAAACTAATGCCAAACCAAAACAAATGAGTCATTAGTGAAGCACTGAGTTCAATAACTACAATAAATCTGCTCCCTGATTCAGAATCAGACGCAGTTCATTTACCCTCAATGCTGGAAAAGAGGATCTGGTAGTAAACTGTAGAGAGAGAGAGATGAAAATAGGAGAAATAGAGGTGAAGAGACAGAATAGACTGGGATAAGCCGAGAGAGAGAGAGAGAGAGAGAGAGAGAGAGAGAGAGATGAGAACCCTACGTATCCATCGCTATGCCTACTTCATCAAACCCCACTCCTACCCCAACACACCTCATCCCACCAGTACACCTCCCAACCCCCACTCATTAAAACCGCTTACCCTATCAAACCCTGCCCCTACACCATCCACCCATAACAAAACCCACCCTATCAAACCCTGCCCCTACACCATCCACCCATAACAAAACCCACCCTATCAAACCCTGCCCCTACACCATCCACCCATAACAAAACCCACCCTATCAAACCCTGCCCCTACACCATCCACCCATAACAAAACCCACCCCATCAAACCTGACCCCTATTGAAACCCAATCCTATGCCACCCATCCAGTCAACCTCCTCAACACATCCCACCTATTCCCATCAAACCCAACCTTACCAACCCCCACTCCTATGACAATAATCCCTTCAAACCACACCCCATCAAACCCAACCCTACCAAACCCCATTCCCATGACACCAACCCCATCAAACCACATCTTTACCCCCTAAGCTCATCAATCCGCACTCCATTAAACTCAACCCTACCAAACCCCACCCTTAACCCACCTATCCCATCAAACCCCACCACATCCCACCAATTCCCATCAGTCCCCACCCCATCAAACCCGCTCCTATGCCACCCACTCCACCAAAACCCACCCATATCCCACCTATTCCCATGAATCCCCACCTCATTTAACCCATCCTTACCAAACCCCACTCCTATGCCACCCACCCCAACCCCAAACCACACCCCTACCTTGCCCAATTAAACTCCACCCACAACAATAAACTGACAATTACCCCACCTACTCCCTGTCAGATACATTGGAAAAAATAAATATTAATAATAGTTTATTTTATATATATTGTTGTAGCATCTTTACTATTATAGGTTTATTACCTTAATTGTATATTACTATTACTATTATTATTATTATTAGTAGTAGTATTATTATTACTGTCTATAATTGTATAATTACTTTAATTCTACAAAGTGTGTTCAGCAGAGCTTAGCTTTACAGTGTCAGTTTTTTGGCAATTCTGTAGTGGAGACCAGTAAAACCAGCTGAAATATGACATTTGAATATTAGAGAGAGAGAGAGAGAGAGAGAGAGAGAGAGAGGATAAGTAATCACATCAGAAGTACAACACACTCACACTCAACACACTCACACAAGACACATGCATGTGCTTATACACATACATACATACAAGCTTGTGCATACATATGGAAGGACACACACACACACACACACACATACGCCCAGACAGACACGCTCAGTCACACTCATCGAACCAGCCTGCTACAAAGAAAGCCATCAGTCTGTGTGTGTGTGTGTGTGTGTGTGTGTGTGTGTGTGTGACTTCAGAGGCCGGCCTGTTAGCCATTAACGATTCATGATTCATCTGGATCTCATATTATAACGCCGTGAATTTTTCATGCAGCTCTTCAATGCCGAGAAAAAAGAGCAGAATTGAAATGAAATGTTGTCTGCAGCTCGTCAGTCAGTCAAACCCGCGCTGTTACAGAACCGGTCCCAGCAGCGCCAATTTGCTGGACAAGATGCTTCCTCCAAAGGGGACGCACCCAGACACTGAGGGGATACAGATACTGACACTGTGTCTGTAGAGATCTGCACCAACGGAAAACTCACCCTTAAACCCAGCTGCTACCCGAGCCAAACCAAACCCCTACTGATACCCAACCTGAGCCTGAACCTGACTGCTACCCAAGACTGAACCCGACTGCTATTCAACCTGAGCCCAAACCCAACTGCTACCCAACCTGAGCCTGAACCCGACTGCTATTCAACCTGAGCCCAAACCCAACTGCTACCCAACCTGAGCCTGAACCCGACTGCTACCTGACCCGACTGCTACCCAAGCTTGAACTCAACAGGCTATTCGACCTGAGCCTGAACCAAACCGCTACCCAACTCAAACGCGACTGCTACCCGACCCGAGACCGAACCCAATTGCGACTCAACCCTGCTCTACTGGTCTGGTTTCGGGTCGAGTCTTCTCTTTCACACTATCTATTACTCTCTTAAATTATTCATTTATTATTTATTACTCTTTTAAACTGATCAGAACCAGTCAGGTCTAATTGTCAGGCCCGCCAAACCCCACCCCTATCCCACCAATTCCCTACAGTCCCTAACCCATCCCTACCAAACCCTGCTCCTACTACACCCACCCCACCAAACAACACCCATGCCTACTCCTATCAGACTCCACTCCTGTCCCACCTACAACAATAAACTGACAATTACCCCACCCCCACGACTGGGTCAGGTCTTCAACTTGTAGAGAGAGAGAGAAAGAGAGAGAGAGAGAGAGAGAGAGAGATACTGACTGTAAGAGAATAGAGAGAGAGAACAATAACAAATGTACTGTATAAAAAGTCACTCCTGAGCCTGAGAAAACTCGGCCTGAACTCAGCCCAAATCTGAACCTTGGGCTCGGATTGTGTACCAGACTCCCAGTCTGTCTGTAGAGGATGTGTGTGTGTGTGTGTGTGACGCACAGAGCAGCTCTTCCTCCCTCTCTGGGTGATTTTTCCTGACTCGTCCTCGCAGGATCATTAAACAGAAATAATTCATTTGTGATAAAGGTCAGTGCCACAGTCTGTTGCCTTCCCGAAGTTCGCTGAGGCGTCAAAAAAAAAAAGGCAGCGAGACGGACTCAGGCCATCGATTCGCCTCGGAAATTTCTACTCCTCTCCCGAGCGCTAACGAACATTAGTGCGCTAAATCCGTAGAGCGGCCTCGGCTGTGCCAAATGTCATTGGCGTCGTGGATTTACCCCCCCACCCACCTCCTCCCCCAACCGCCTCGGCTTTGTTGTTATTTTTTGGATGCTTGAGCAGAAGCTAGCAGCAGCTGCTGTTCTTAAACATCCAGAAATAGGCCTCCCTCTCTCTCTCTCTCTCTCTCTCTCTTTTTCTCCATCTCTCTCTCTCTCCTCCCACCAGTGCTCATTGTCTTTCTCGCCTGCCCACGTTTGCTCCCAGCTAGCTAGCCGTGCAGCCAAATGCACATCGAGGAGCACAATGACAACAACCATTCTTAACGAGATTACTCCATCCGCCCAGATTGGCTCCTGGGCTCTTGGATGGTGGATGGGGGGGGGGAAGGGGGTGGGTGGGGAAGTTGGAGGGGGTGCTGTTGGGGGTTGGGATAAGCCGAAATGCCTGCATCTCCCCAGGCGCCGGGTAGCATCCGTTAAGAGGCTGCTGCTTAACTCCGCCAAGCATCCACAGAATGCTCGCTGGATGACTTAGCTGCCCACAATGACTTTAGCGGAGACCAATTAGGGGGGTTTAAATAATTATAATCAAGTGTTTAAGTAATCAGGATTGAGTAATTGCAATCTAATATGACGGTGAAATTACCCAGCCAGGCGATGCTCAGCCGGGAAACAGCGTGTGAGTGTGTGCGGCGGCCCATAGAGGGCGCCTTGTCTGAAAATGAAAATCTGAATCTTTTAAGGGGGGGGGGTATTTCTGCGTAAGTCAGTAGTGAAGAAGACTAACTCTGAAGGTCATTCCAAGTCGGGTTTGGTATGAAATAGCTCATTGTGCAGAAACTTAACAACTCTTTACAGTGGAGGTTAATGGAAGCAGGCACCGGTCGCCATGACTACAACATAGATACAGCCCATATTTAATTCCTGTCCAAACCCACCAGTGCAGCTACACAAGTCTTCTGAGATTTATATGGAATGATGATAATGATGATGATGATGGTGGTAAAATAGTGAATAGAGAATCTCCACTAATCCAGTTTTCTTTAGGGACTACTTTCTGTAGCCGCACTACACCCTGCAGCATGTATCCCTCCACCATTTTAATGATCTGATTCTAAAAGCAGGTTCTAGAGCCGAACTCTTCTCAGAACTCTGGTAGAACAGTGTCTCAGGCATCAGGCAGCATCTTCATCACCATTAGGTGGAATAAGCATCCCTAAGCACCCATTCTAATGAATGCTTTCAGCTACTTAAAGTTGCACCCATTGCTGATACAGATGTGCAAATGCACACACACACAGCTTGTCTAGTCCCTGTAGAGAAGTACTGCCAATAGAATAGGACCCTCTGCAGTAGACAAACATTAACTTATTGGCATTGAGGAGCTGTGGAGCAGTGGAAGAACTGTGTTCTCTGGAATGATGGTGGTGCTTCATCCAATCTTTTTGTGATGTTGAGGAGTTGGTGATGAGGTGAGGTGAGGTGGTGATCATCCAACATCCTGACCTCAGTAACACTCTTGTCTCTGAATGCAATATATATATATATATATATATATATATATATATATATATATAACCTCTAGGGTTGTGCCGGGGTGTGTCCGAAAGGCTTCTTTTAAAAAATAAAGGCAATACTATGTTTATTAATTAATTAATTAATTTATTTATTTATTTTCCACCAGTTGGGGATGATGAGGTGGAGTGGTGATCATCCAACATCCTGACCTCACTAATGCTCTTGCTGTTGAAAGAAATGCTCCTCCAAATTCTAGTGTAAGCAGTAAACACAACCATTCCAACAAAAGCAGGATAAACTCACTTTAATACCCTTGGTTTTGGAAAAAGCCATGAATGAGGAGTGTCCCAATACTTTTGTCCATATAGTGTATGAAACTTGAGTGAAAGATCTCTCAGCAACAATTGCTTTGAAAGCATTGCTCAAGTCCTACAACAATGATTGGATATGAAGCCTGAATTCCCGAGCTATCCAATTGGGATCGTTTGTAAGAGGCCAAAATGAAGGCAAATGGAGTTCAGATCTGAGCTGAAAAGGTCAAAGTCCATTTGCCTCAAGAAAAAAGACTTAGATATGCATCAGAAGAAAAGAAAATCATCCCTGACTGCTGCTCCAAACACATCCCGAGAGCATATTTTAAGCGGGACGTAAAGAGATAAACCCATCAATATCAACACCGACATTTCCCCCCATGCTAGGAGCAGTGGAACATTTCTCAGGAGCTTGAGGGCTCCTTTCCGGCAGGACGGGAAAGAGCACCGAGTCCAAAAGAGTCACCCACGCTGCACTGCTGCGTCATAAACCATAACCATAAACAACTGCTCTCCACAGAGAGGCTGGGCTCGGGCCACACAGGGAAAGGTGAAGTGTATAATTCTGCTGATTAGTTATCGCCAGGTTCAAGGCTCTCAGCCAGGCGTCTGAATCCCGCGACTAAATGTGGCGTTATCTCACCTGGGACAACATGTTCAAGCATATAACAATAATTTTCTTTATTTAACCCTTAACCTGCAGCCTTAGGTTTATTATCCACACTTTGAAAATGATGGCTAGGTCATTGAAACGGTTACAAATCTCACCAGTGGCTACCTCAGTTTGAATTTTCTGTAAATTCAGCTGCATTTAAGCCTACATTTGTAAAAGCATCATTAATACCTGACCCTGACAGGAGCAGTAAAAACACTGGCTACCTTCACCAACTGGGGCTCCTGTGGATGAAGATATTAGGCAGCGAGTGAACAGTCAGGTCTTGAAGGTGATGAAGGTGTAGAAGCAGGAAAAATTGTCAAGACTCAAGACTGACAAGAACCAAACTGTGATGTTCTAGACAATGACTGGGTCAGAACATCTCCAGAACATCAGCAAGCAGGTCTTGTGGGGTGTTCCCGGTATGCAGTGGTCAAGCAAGGACAACCAGACAACCAGTAAACCGGCGAAAGGGCATGGGCACCTAAGGCTTGTTGACTCTCTTTATAGAACTTATAGAACTTCAATGATCTGCTGCTAACGTTAGTCTTGGTGTCAGATACCACAGAGGACACCTTCAGAGGTGTTGTGGAGTCCATGCCTCGAATGGTCAAGTCTTTTGTGATCTACTCAGTATTAGGCAGGTGGTACTAATGTTGTGGCTGATCGGTGCACATTATAGGGCATTTTAAGCACAATAAGTGCATTTTTTTTTTGTACAATTTCAAAGTATAAAACATGTAAAGTAGCACCATGCAAAAGTTTGGGCACCCCAAAAGATTTGAGCTCAGATTTTTTTCCAATCTTTCAGACCTGAATTAGCTTGTTAGGGCTATGGCTTGTTCATGGTTAGGAAGGGTCAGATGATGTTCTCCTCTAAGCAGCTGCTGAGCACTCTGAACATTAACATAACTGATGACCCTAAAGCAGGAGAGGACTATAAGACGATAGCAGGGTGTCCAGGGAGCTGTTTGTTCATTTCCTAAGGAAATAGAGAAATTGCAGCAAACAGGAATGATGGAGGTCAAGGTCACAAGGCCTGGAACACCAAGAAAACCTACAGAAAGACATGCTCACAGGTCAGCCCCACACCATACTTGACCTTCAGGAAGATTTATTACTAAGATTTAACACCAGAGTGCTGGTGAACTGTTCTACTGTGCAGCAACACCTGCACAAATACGACCTTCATGCACACGTCATTAGAAAAAGAACCATTCCTCATTCAGCGTCCTCATCGCAACAACTTTCAAACGAACTATCTAAACAAGCCTGACGAAGCTCTTTTGGTCCTAACATGGTTTAAAAACCTGCACAAGCTGCTTGGTCTTTTTTATACAGCAACTCAGTTTGAGAAGCTAGCAGGTGTCCCCAAACTTTTGGCAGGTGGTGTACAGTAAGAGCTCAATAACACTCAGACTGGAATAAAGGGGGGTTTCCCGCCACCCACCACCACCAAGGCCAGAACGTGCACTGTGTTTTATGTCTGCTTCTGTAGAGAGAGAGCTCTCACACACACACACACACACACACACACTTGGCTTGCCTTATTGTACAAAGCTGACCATGCTCAAATTTAATCAATGACAGGCAGCAAGGCACGGCCACCTTCCCCCCGTCTCCACAGCTCCAGCTCCGGTTCAGAGAGGTTAAAAGATACTCTGCTCTCAGCCTCCATTCAGCAGGTGTGAGAGAGCGTGTCGCCGCCGCTCAAAGTGTCCTTTTTTGCTATTCTTTCTTCTATTACACGCTCTTTGCCGGTTCGCCTTTGTGTGAATGCTGTACAGTGTCTACTGACTCAGCCATTGTGGCTCATACGTCTCTAACAGCAGAGGGAACTGTATCTCAATTCAGCCAAAGCATGCAATATCTGCTCTATACTATATAAGCATTATACGCTTTTTAGTTTATACACTATATTCCCAGCTAGTATACTCTAAATCCTTATGCTTTATTCTTGCATTATACACTATTTTTTAGATTATACATTGTAGTCGTTCACTAAATTTCCTACGTTATATACTTTATTAATTTATTATATGCTACATCTGTACACTTATTCTTACACTTTATCCACTCCATCTTACATTTACATGACTTCATTTTTGTATTATACACTATATCTGTAAACTATATGCTCACCCTATACACTACATTGTTACACTTTATATATAATTATTGCTCAATACGCTACATTTGTGCACGTTATACACTACTAAATATCAAATATTAAATATTTTTATATTACTACTAAATATTTTTATTAGACACTATATCTGTATATGCTATAACTATATGCTCACACTACACACTTACATTATACACCATACTGTTGCACTTTACACTATATTGTTACACTTTGAACCATGTATTCTTACACTACACAGTATACACTCACACTATACACTACATTGTAACACTTTATATATAATTATTGCCCAATACGCTACTTTTGTGCACGTTATACACTACTAAATATCATTAGACTAGATTTTTATATCTCTATAATCTAATACTATATCCTATATTTAATCACTATGGTCACATTTTATTATATAAAGACTATAACGACAGGAACTGTCACTAAGCAGTGTTGCATCTATATAAGAATACAATATACATTTTACACTTCATACACTTACCGAGCACTTTATTAGGAACACCTAATAAACACTCTACACCTACTCATTCGCACGATTATCTAATCAGCCCAGAAAAGCATCTCAGAGAGTGTGTGATTCTTCTTTATAGGCCAAACTACTGCTGCGCTCTGGCACACACACACACACACACACACACACACACACATTGCACAGGGATAAGGACTGGGGCTGTGTGTATCACTTCCACAATTGGATGGAGGATTTATGCCCTGAATCAGCTCTCATTGCCACCAAACCCTATAAGTCACTGCAGAGGTTCTACTGTGACTCCACTCCAACTGAGCAGCTCTCTCTCTCTTTATCTCTCTCTCTCTTCATTCTCTCTCTTTCTACCCATTCTCTCTCTCTCTCTCTCTCTCTCTCTCTCTCTCTCTCTCTCTCTCTCTCTCTCTCTTTCTTTCTCCCCATTCTCTCTCTCTATCTCTCTCTCTCTCTCTCTCTCTCTCTCTCTCTCTCTCTCTCTTTGTCTACTTCCCTCAACTCGTCCCTCTTTCATTCTCTCTCTTTTTTCTCACTCTTTTTGTATCTCTCTCTACCATTCTCTAATTTTCTCTCTCGTTTGCTCTCTTTCATTCTCAAACTCTGCCTTTTATGCACACAGTAGAAAGAGAGAGAGAGAGAGATAGAGAGAGAGAGAGAGAGAGAGAGAGAGAGAGAGAGTATTGAAATGCTGACCTGTATACATATTTAATGAAAGGTGATCACCTGCTGAAAGACAGACGGAGCGAAGGCCGCTGTGTGTAACTGCAGTCAGACAATGACCCCCGTGTTACATTAGAAATGTAGTGCGTATGTGTGTGTGTGTGTGTGTGTGTGTGTGTGTGTGTGTGTGTGTGACAGAGGAATACACTTTTTTCTTCTCAGTTCAGTTCAGTTCAGGTATCCTCCTCATGCTCCACTCAACCAGATACACACACACACACACACACACTTGTTAATGGGCAAAAAGCCAGAAAGGCAGCGCAATAGACAAGCTGTCAGCTCGGCCCACAGAGGCGCTAATGTGATCCCACAGCTCTATCAGACTCTGAGCACAGACCTGGTGTTTATTACAATCACCACAGAGAGAGAGAGAGAGAGAGAGAGAGAGGGAGAGAGAGAGAGAGAGAGAGAGAGAGAGAGAGAGAGAGAGAGAGAGATAACTTGTATAAAATAGTGATTTAAAGGCTTGGTTGATCTACAAGCTGTGTAGAATAACACCCTGAACGGAGGGAGGAGAGGAGAACAAGAGCTGAACAGCGAGTGATCAGGAGCCAAATAGGAATACTCATTCATACTGATACCAATCCATACCAATACCCATACTCATTCATACTGATACCAATCCATATCAATATCTATACTCATTCATACCTATACCAATCCATACCAATACCCATACTCATTCATACTGATACCAATCCATACCAATACCCATACTCATTCATACTGATACCAATCCATATCAATATCTATACTCATTCATACCTATACCAATCCATACCAATACCCATACTCATTCATACTGATACCAATCCATACCAATACCCATACTCATTCATACTGATACCAATCCATATCAATATCTATACTCATTCATACCAATATCCTCATCTATCCATACCCTTACCAATGCCCATATTCATAACCATACTAATACTAATCAATACCCAAACCCATCCATACCAATACCGATCAATACCTATACCAATACATAACAATACCCATACCATCCATACCCTTACCAATGCCCATACCCATCCATACCAATACCTATCTATACCCAAACCCATCCATACCAACACCTAATGTTTAAAACAGTCTGGCCAGAGGAGGATGGGTCCCCCTTGTGAGCCTTGGTTCCTCCCAAGGTTTCTTCCTCCAGCTCTGAGGGAGTTTTTCCTTGCCACTGTCGCCGTTGGCTTGCTCACGGGGGTCTTTGACGCTTCATGTTATTCCTTCTTTCTTCTCTGTCTCTGTTCTTTATTAAGTACTAATTATGTAAAGCTGCTTTGTGACGACAACAGTTGTAAAAAGCGCTATACAAATAAATTTGACTTGACTTGACTTGACTATCAATACCCAAACCCATCCATACCAACACCTATCAATACCCAAACCCATCCATACCAATACCTATCTATACCCAAACCCATCCATACCAACACCTATCAATACCCAAACCCATCCATACCAATACCTATCTATACCCAAACCCATCCATACCAATACCGATCCATACCTATAGCAATCCATAACAATACCCATACCATCCATACCCTTACCAATACCCATATCCATAACCACACCAATGCCTATTAATACCCAAACCCATCTATACCAATATTGATCAATACCTATACCAATCCATAACAATACCCATACAATCCATACCCTTACCAATGCCCATACCCATCCATACCAATACCTATCAATACCCAAACCCATCCATACCAATACCTATCAATACCCATACCCACTGCACCTCTCCATTCCCAGGCACATCCATACCCATCCCTACCAACACTAACACGCATGTGATTCTCATGCTGACTGTCACCCAGAGTACAATTACACTAACAGGTAGGGTCAGGTGTCCCAGATGGTTACTAGCGTTGACCACCCATAACTCGTCTAGTCCTCTGAAACCCCCACAGTGCCCTTCAGCCACACCAAGCTGCTCGATATCCATTAGAATCCGCTGTGACCGCACCTCTAACCTGAGCAAATGCAGATTAAGGCGTGAGATCAGAGGGTGTGGAATCAGGGCTAAGCTGAGGGGGGATCAGGAGGTAGATCTTTGATCTGCTAAATATCGCCTTTTCAGTCTTCTCCAGCATCAGCAACACCACACAACCTTGGCTACAACCTTCATAAAGGTTCCTTAATGATTCTTTGGGTTGTAAGTACAGCTCCAGGAGCTTAGAAATATCTACTGGAACGTTCTTCAGGGAACCAAGGGTGGAGATCCACCATCCTGGAGGTTTCAGAAATACACATCCACGTATCACTGAATGTGGTTAAGCATCAGCCTGCAGTGTTTCAGATTTATGTTAATTGGATGTGAATGTCTGGATGCAAACACCCAGAATAACTCATCAGTACCATCTGTGATTGGTCAAGATGCTCCCAACACAGCAAAAAAAACAAACAAAAAAAACAATAGTGAGTCAAAAGGATATTTGCATATTGCAGCCTTCTGCGATATTGCTATTTGAAAAGTCAATAATCCAATATTATGATAATGAATAATAAATAGCATATTCTGCAAACATAGATTTAGATTAAGCTTACGACAGAGATTTAATTGGACCTGGAATTTGAATTAAGGCTGAATATATTAGAATAGAATACATCAGCAATAAACGAGCCTGACTCAGCACCAAGATTAGGATCCAAATTTGACTGTAATCAATCACAATTCTGCCTGAATCCATAAGTAGCCCAATCAAATTCTCTGAAGTCAACGGTAACTCAATAAAAATCTGTCTGAACCTAACTGTAGTTACAAAATTCCCATCTATAGCAATATCGATCCATACCCTTACCAATGCCCATACCCATCCACACCAATACCTATCAATACCCAAACCCATCTATACCAATACTGATTCATACCTATAGCAATCCATAACAATACCCATACCATCCATACCCTTACCAATGCCCATACCCATCCATACTGATACCAATCCATACCCTAACCAATACCTGTACTCATTCATACCAATATCCGCACCCATCCACATCCAAATTTGACTGTAACCAATCACAATTCTGCCTGAACCTGAAAGTAGCCCAATCAAATTCTCTGAACTTGACGGTAACCCAATAAAAATCTGTCTGAACCTGACTGTAGTTACAAAATTCTGTGAACCCCTCCTATAACCCAACAGGAATTCTGTGTAAATTCAGTTAGAACCCAACAAATTCTGTCTGAATCTGATTGAATGGGGTGATTATAGAAAATTTGGTCTGATCCCAACTGTTACCCAACAAAGTGCTATCTGAACCCGATTGTAGCCTGACATAACTCTGTCTAAATCCGAGTGTAACCCAACAGAACTGTCTGAAATCAATTTTAACCCAACAAAGTTCCGTCTGAATCCGAACGTAAACCAAATAAAATCAATTTGAACCCTACTGTAACTCAAGAGTTCTCAAGTTCTCAAGGTTATCTTCTATCTGAACCTGATGGTAGCCCAACAAAATCTGGTCTGATCTCAGCTGTAGCCCAAAATAATCTGTCTGGACCTGATTATGGCCCAACAGAACTCTGTCTGAAGCCGATTAACCCAATAAAATTCAGTCTGAAACCAAATCTAACCCAAAAGAACTCTGTCTGAATTCAATGTTAACCAAACACAATTCTCTCTGAACCTTACTGCAACCCACCAAATTCTGACCTAACCATACTTTAGCCCAACAGAATTCCTGAATGTAACCCAATAAAATTCTGTCTGAACCGACTGCAACCCAAAATAATTGGTCTGATCCCAACTGTTGCCCCAAAAACTGTAACCCAAAAAAGCCTGGCATATTAACAGAATCAGCTCCACTGTAACCCATCAAGTTGTGTCTGAACCCGACTGCAATCTAACAGAACTCTAAATGTCTAAATCCAAAATGAACAGCCTAATTATCAGCTTTCCAAAAATAATTCCACTTCAGGAAATTTATTCCACACATTTATTCATCAGTCACTGCCTTCAAACAAGCTCACACAGGATTCATGTAACAATCCTTAAATACTGGTTTCTTCTCATGCTGGCCTCCAACCTCATTCCCAACAAGAGTGACTCCACTGTGCCAGATTAGGAGTTATTTAAGGTAATAAAAGTGGGGGGATTTAAAAAGTAGACAACAAAAGTACAGCTAGATTACGGGCTAACCTGAGCCGAAGAAGCGCCTCAGAAATAAAGCCTAAACCTAAGTGAACTGTAGGCTGTGCGCTAAAACCATGGCCCTGAACCTTTGAGAAAGTCAAATAACCCTCCTCACTCTCCGAGCCGGCTGGCTGGCTCGTCCTTCTCACTCTAATCAGAATGTTTCTTTATACACTATATGGACAAAAGTATTGGGACACCTGGTTATTCATTATTTCATCTAAAATCAAGGGTATTAAAAGAGCTGATCCTGCTTTGTTGGAGTATCTGTCTCTACTGTCCAGAGAAGAAGGCTTTCTACTAGATTTTGGAAGAGGAGCATTGCTGTGAGGATTTGATTGCATTCAGCAACAAGAGCGTTAGTGAGATCAGGATGTTGGATGATTGATCACCACCCCACCTCATCATCCCCAACTCCTTAACTTAGCACCACCATCATTCCAGAGAACACAGTTCTTCCACTGCTCCACAGCTCAATGTTGGGGGGCTTTATACCCCTCTAGCCCACGCCTGGCATTATTAGGCAGCATGGAGCCAATAGGGTCATGATGTTGATCTGCTCCAGAGAGGAGTCCTATTCTATTGGCAGTACTTCTTCTCTACAAGGATTAGATATATTGTGTGTGTGCGCATTAGGATATTTACGTCAGCAATGGATTCAACTTACAGCAGCTGAAGGCATTCATTGGAAGGGGTGTCCACAAATATTTGGACATATAGTATACTTCCATAAAAACTGTAGATCAGCAGAGTACGCTGGTTGTCTTCAGGATGTTTTTGGCCCTTAGCACAGAATGTTAGATATACAGACTGTTAGGACTTCACAAAGCTCCAGAAAGCTCCAGAAAGCTCCTGCTCCAGACAGGCAGGGAATGTTCGCAACCTCCCACATGATCCAGAACACAAGAAATGCAGAGAGTACATCAGCGGCAGGTGAGATATATAGCTGCGGTTCTCTGGAGAGAACTGGCTGTGAGGATATGGATAATTGATGTGCTTTTGAGAGCAGGTCCAGCCAGGGCAAGCACGGAGCAAAGATCAGCCCTGTAGCCTTCGGCAGACAACAGGAGAAAAAGAGGGAGGTAGAAGTGAGGGATACGGCATCCAAAATTTATAGTTTAACATTACTAAATAAAACAAAGAGCTCAAATGGAGGCTAAAATCACACAATTGTTCATGTAATGTTGCTGTGTGAGCTTAGTGTGTGAGCATGGCCCAGCGTACTACAGTGTGGATGAGACGTGTGGTTATAAATGAGTGCTGGAGAAGAGAACAGTAGCCTTTCTACCATCACGCCTTGACATGAAGGCGCCAATAACGAACCTCTGAGGCGTGACTACAGGCTTAGCTCCTTAAACTACCTTCTGACTGCGGTGTCAGTGGAGCTCTCTTCAGTTCGACTCAGTTCAATTCTAGGTTTTTGCTGCTCGGCCCAGGAGAGCTTTTCCTATCCTACCACCCCAGTAATGACCTTCTTACTCCTGCTGCCACTCTACCCGTCAAACCTGCAGCCCAAGTCTTCTCTTCACAGTTGATCCTGAGATCTGGTTAAGTGTTAGGCTGCGCAAGTTGGTTGCTATGTGGTTGCCAGGTGGTTTCTAAGGGTTTTTTTAATCTTTGGTATGTATAAGAATACTGGGCATTTGCTACATTGTTCCTGTTGCTTGCTTTGGGGTTGCTATGGTGTACTAGTTAGTTGAGATGTGGTTGCCAGGTGGTTTCTATGCTGTTCTAAGTGGTTGCTATTCTGTTGCTAATTAATTTCTATGATATCTCACGTGATTGCTACAGGGATTTTAAGCGGTTGCTATATTATTTCTGGTAGGGGTTCTGGGGTTGCTAAGTGGTTGCTATGCTTTTCCAAGTGGTTGCTATGGTGTCCCAGGTGGTTGCTGTGGGTTTGCTATGTTGTTTGTATGATGTTCACATTGGTTGCAATGCCGTTGCTAAGGTTTTTTTTTGTATCCTTGGTATGTATAAAACTACTGGGTGTTTGCTACATTGTTCTTGTTGCTTGCTTTGGGGTTGCTATGGTGTACTAGGTAGTTGCTATGTGGTTGCCAGGTGGTTTCTATGCTGTTCTAAGTGGTTGCTATTATGTTGCGAATTGGTTTCTATGGTATCACAGGTGATTGCTACAGGGTTTTTAAGTGGATGCTATGTTATTCCAGGTAGTTGCTCTGGGTTTGTTAAGTAGTTGCTATGCTTTTTCAAGTGGTTTCTATGGTGTCCCAGGTGGTTGGTGTGGGGTTACTAGGAAGGGGGTTACGAAAGAAACCCCCTTCCTCCAAAGGACAGTGGGAAAGAAACCCCCCTTCCTCAAAAGGACAGTGGCAAAGAACCTCCCCCCCCCTTCCTCAAAGGGACAGTGGCAAAGAACCCCCCTTCCTCAAAGAGACAGTGGCAATGAACCCCCCCCTAACTCAAAAGGACAGTGGCAATAAACCCCCCCTTCCATCAGAAGGAAGAAACTTTGAGAAGAACCAAAACCAAAGGGGGGGGTGGGGGGGTGGGGGGGGGGGGTAGTCCTACTCTGGTCAGAAACGCCAAAGATCACCAAACAGCAGTGAAAATTGCTGGTGGGTTCTTCAGGGAACCCAAAACGGGCTCTCCCAGGGCACCGCTGCGAAGAGTCATTTATGCTGTAAGGCTCTATATGACTGTGGCTTCCAAGCAAACTTTGATACCCTGTCTTGCAGCTTCCTGCTGTGTCCTTCTCTTCCCTCGCTGAGGACACACACGCCCCCTTTCATTCCTTCTCCAGCAGTGTGTCAACCAAACAGAGCAACACTGACACACTGCTGGCAGTTAACACCAAACGCCATCACATGAAGCACGGAGAACACAAACCCGGACGTCAGCTCGAGTGATCTGCTCTTTATATCTTTACTGTCGCCGTGGCTTTCTCTCCTTTAGCTACAGCAGACCCAACGGATGCTTTCCGCAATCTTAAAGGGGCTCATATCGTCTTTCTCAGATCCATGTATGAGTTCATATGGAAACCAGCTGTAGATCTGAATTCGACATGTTTGTGATGTCGCAGAACTCAACCCTTACACACTCAGCCTGCAGCATGTTAGCCCTGTCCATCCTGCCCATTCTCTATGAAGGACAGTCCAGAGCAGCCAATCAGAACAGTGCTAATTTACATGTATCCTTCTTGAAGGCACAGCCTGTTTAATTCTATCAGGGAAATTATTCCTGAGACAATTGGGGTTGTTCTAAAATTTTTGACCGATGGTGTATACACTACTTTTCCAGATCAGATCTTACAGATCCAGAGCTTCTTTTGGATAAGCCAGTGGTGACAGTGGCAAAGAACCCCCTTTCTTCAAAAGGAAAGAAAGCACCTTAAATGCTTTGAAGTTCACTGCGTTTGTAACCTTCTACATTGTTCTTTTCGTCTTTCTCTTTATAACGATTATAATCACTATAATGATGATACAGAGAGCAATAGCGCCCCCCCACACACACACACGTGCAATTGAGAGTCAATTTGCAATTACCTGTAAATAACCTGTAAATAATAATGTTATTGCTTTTTTACTTCTATTATTTATATTGTGTATATATTGGTAATTTATCTATGTTTTTGCATCTGAGTGTCTTGCTATCCCTTTGTTGTTGTGACACTGAGAATTTCCCCACTGTGGGACTAATAAAGGATTATCTTATCTTTTCTTATCTTATCCAGGTGAATTTAGCTTTAATTTATACATTGTATAAATGTTTATGCTCCAACTCAGGTGACACCCAGTATGAATTTATTCCCCATTAAAACCTAAATACATAAATAGGGGTAGTGGTAAATAGTGTAGTGGTTGGTGTAGCGAAAACACCATAACCTTCCAGTGAGCTACCACACCATGCGGGAGACTGGGGCTCGATTCCCGGTCTGGGTGACTATACTGCGCTACAAGACTTGGGCAAGACTGCTAACACTACACTGGTCCACCTCTGTAATACCAGTAACCTTGTAAGTCGCTCTGGATAGGAGCATCAGCTAAATGCCGTAAATGTAAATAAATATAAATATATAAATATTTTTAAATGTTCCTCTTCCAACAACCAAATCTGAGCAGTCATCAGAGTCTTTGTATTTGCAAATCTCCATCAGTCATGTTGGTAAAGCACCCCAGGAGGCTCATATTCACGAAGCTCTTGGATACCATGCCAAGAGTGTGTAAAGATGAAGCAGGCTAGTGAGGTATATAACATAGACTGGTCTGTACTGGAAGTATTTTGGTCACTATTTGGGGCTTCTCTAGTTAAACGACATGTGTTGTTTTATTGTGTAATTAATTACTCATCCTCTTCCCAGTTTGTTTGTGTTTATTTGCTAACATGTAGAATAACTGTATTCTGTTCTTCTGTGAATTGTAAATTGTAAAGCTTTTACATGGCATTTTATTATTTATTATTATTTTATTTAATTGTATTATTATTATTATTATTAGACACACTTCTACACAATTCAATGCATATTTTCTTTTATTTTTCCAACAGGGTGAGTTTAACAGAAGTGGAGCACCAGGCAACGTGGGATAAACAAGCTTTGTCGAGAGTGTCAAAAGCTAAATGTAAGTGTCATGAATAATTAAACATGCCAGCCTTTCAGCATTGTTTTCCACCGGCCTGTTATCATTGTTTTCAGCATGGTCATACAATCAACTCCTGGTGCATCTATCAAAATATGTCTAATAACTCTGGCTTAGTTCAATGTATATTAAATTATAATAAAGTGTTTGTTTATGATCCTATGTGTAGGATAACACTAAAATCAGCCTATACATGACATATCCAAATGTTTGTGGACACCCCTCCTAATGAATGCCTTGTGTAAGTTGCACCAACTGCTGATGCAGACGTGCAAATGCACACATACAGCTTGTCTAATCCCAGTAGAGAAGTACTGTCAAAAGAATAGGAGGACTCTCTGGAGTAGATAAACCTATTGGCACCATGCTGCCTCCTAATGCCAGGTGTGGGCTAGTATAGGGGTATAAACCCCCCAGCATTGAGGAGCTGTGGAGCAGTGGAAGAACTGTGTTCTCTGGAATGATGGTGGTGGAGCTCCATCCAGTACTTTTGGGATGAGTTGGGGAGTTGGGGATGATAAGATGGGGACCTCACTAACGCTCTAGTCCCTAAATGCAATCAAATCCTCACATCAAGAGTCTTCTTCTCTGGACAGTAGAGACAGTTACTCCAACAAAAGCAGGATCAGCTCTTTTTAACACCCTTGATTTCAGAAAAAAAACTATGAACAAGCAGGTGTCCCAATACTTTTGTCCATACAGTGTCTCTGCAACCATCTCTCAGGTGTAAAGTGACTAAAGCTGTCTCCTCACCCTAAACGTGATCACTGAAGCTCTACAGCGAGCAAACATTGGATTCATATCCCATTTCTGGGGCAGCCATTGAACTGGAAACGAAACTAATCCACTCTGGCTTTCATTACCAAATGACAAAGCACCACTAATTAATATTTAATAGGGAAGTAATTCATTTTTAATACTGTAATGTAATTAATAATAACATAATGAATATTTCAGGGTTAAGTTATAGGCTTGGATTGAGTTTAACAAGATGTCATTTTTTACATGCTGCCGTTTTTTCAGACTTTGAGACGTGGCGCTTATTTTACTCTAATTAGAGCTAATTTGGCCACGCCTTTCTAAATGAAATATAGAAATCAACGTAATGAAAGCATTTCGAAAACAAATTCATTGGCGCTTCAGAGGCACTTCGCCTCTGAGTCGCTGCTAAAAGCTGGGAAAAGCAGCTGCCGCCTCTAAAAAAGTGAGTCGCTCTGAGCAGAGAAACACAGTTCATTACCTGAACTCAATATTACACCTGAGATTCAGAGGAAAGTGGGGGAAACTCCGAAAACTCAGCTGTAACACACCAGGGTTTCAAACCAGGAACGTTACTCATCTTATTCATGCCTCTAGACAGTTTTCTGGAAGCACCGCGGGAGAACGTCTAAAGATGTCTGAGGATGTATCTGTTTTCTTTGCTGAATAAATACTCAATACTTGTCAGTTCAGACTGACAGGTCCCAGCATTCGCACATTATCGCCTGGCCTCCGCAGTATTAGCAGCTTGTCATCAGTTCGCTATCTGTGTGCTAAATGCTGTGCATACATTCCCACTGCAGATAAAAGCATGGACCGGTGAAGAGCCGGATCGGCGGCGGAAGGATGCTTTTGTGTACAGTACATCTGCACCGCAGCGAAAAGAATAGAGTCCACAATTATCCATTCTGATAAAGCATTACAGCAAATTACAGCCAGAAGAGGAGAAAATAAAAGAGCATGCAAGATACAATCCAACTGACATTTGCTATAATCAAACTGACAATATCTAAAGTAAACAGACTCGCATTACGCTTTGTTGTGCAAAGATAGCAATTTGGCCCAAACCTCTCCTTTATTTGCGCCTTTATTTCCAGTTTTATTTCAAATCAAATGAGCTGTCAACTTTGTAATCCTGCGCAAACTTAAAAGCTCCGAATTAAAAAAAAACAACAAAAAAAAAGGCACTGAAGCTGGATGGGTCCGGGGCAGTGGCGGAGTTCATCTGCGAAACCTTCTCATAAATGATCAGACAGGCCTCCTGCTGGGGTTAAACGGGTGCGGAGGTTTAATGTGAACAGAACTGATGTCCTCACGTCATTTGCTGAATGAACAATGCGCTCCCCACTGAGCACTCAGCACTGTTAAAGCACGAAGGTGACGCTTGAAAAACAAGCATGCTAATGACTTTCGGAGTGCATCGCTACGCTAAAAGTTGTTGCACATTGATAAACGTCCTTGGGTAAAACTCATCTATATGTAGGAGTGGATGGTGATAAAGGGGAAGATGGCAGCTGGAAGGTTGTGGGTTCAAATCCCAAGATTTGACCAGTTGTGTTTTTGGCAACATGATCTCATGTAGAAATGTCCCTATAGGCCGATTGTTACGGTCCAAAAATATACCCAAGTTGGTGGTTTTTCTACCTGTCCACTGGTGGCGCTGTTGAGCAAACACACAACCTGTCTGTAGAAAGTGCTGGAGATGGAGAAACAGTCAGGATTCTACCTTTTACTGAGGTTAAAATTAGGCTAAGATTAGTTTTAGGTGTAGATTAAGATTGGTTAAGGTTAGGGTCAGATTAGGTTTAGTTGTAGATTAAGGTGTAGGTTAAGGTTAAATTAAGACTAGGTTTAGGTATAGATTAAGGTGTAGGTTAAGGTTATGTTAAGATTAGTTGTAGGTGTAGATTAAGGTGTAAATTAGGGGAATGTTAAGATTAGGTTCAGGTATAGATTAAGATTAGGTTAAGATTAGTTTCAGGTGTAGATTAAGGTTTAGATTGTAGTTTGTGCATTTAGATTGTAGGTTAAGGTTAGGTTAAGATTAGGTTTAGATTAAAGTGTAGGTTAAGGCTGGGGTCAGATTAGGTTGAGGTGTGAATTAAACTGTAGGTTAGGGTTAGTTAAAATTTAGGTTTTGGTGTAGATTAAGGTGTAGGTTAAGGTTAGATGAACATTAAATTTAGGTATAGATTAAGGTGTACATTAAGGTTAAATGAAGACTAGGTTTAGGTGGTGATTATGTTGTAGGTAAGGTTAGGTAAAGATTTGGTTTGGCTGTAGACTAAGGTGTACATTAAAGTCAGTTATAAATTACATTAGATGTAGATTATGGTGTAGGTTAAGATATTTATTATTGTTATATAATATATTTGTAGTTTTTTATTAGTTACAGTAATGTTGTCTTTGATGACTCGACTCAGTTGTGAGTAGGGGTGGGGCAGTGATATGTTAAAAATATTATATCATGATATTTCAAGCATGCAAACAAAAAGGTGTCATTAGAGGCACATTCTTGCTAATCAAATACTATTCTATATGTAGGACAGTGTTTTGTAGTAATGTGCTGCACATCATCTAATTAAATTGTATTAATTACACCCCTGGTCAGTGTTCTTTAATCATTGACAATATCCATGATATGCTCAGAACAGTATATTGTGTATCACAGTTACAAAATTATCACAATGCAATACAACATGATCAAATTGCCCATCCCTAGTCGTGAGTTGATTTCTCCTCTAAGAAGAGTCGCATGTAGTCATTTCTTGTCTTTTAAACTGAACAAATATTGCCAGTGAGACATTTTCACTATGAGATCAGGCTGGTTCTTGGGCAAGGAACCTAATCCATCCTTCTACTGTTTCAGATCTATAGGTTAAAACAGAGACTCATAAACAAAATAAATAAATAAATATAAAAACAGGAGTAATTGTGGATATTTTTTTACTACTCAAATAGACAAGGCATGCCCCAAAATCTTGAAATGTTGAGACCTAACATCTACTATAAATAAGGAAACTCCACTGGCTCCATAACGTTGCACAGTGCTTGGTCCCAGAGGATTGCCACTTACATTGCTGATGTAAATTAAAGACTCTAATAGCCACAATTACCACCGTTCATTAAAATGAACATGTTCTACTTCAGCTTCCAACATAAGATAGATATAAGTTGGTTGTCTAGTTGCTAACAATGATATAATTTACACAAATTAACCTTTTCCCGCCGCCATTAGAAACCTAGTACGTGCTGTTGAACTGATGTTGAAATCATGGAGGTGAGCATCATTTCAGTATTACAGATATCAAATCTGCATTTCCCCGAAGGAACAATCAACCCACCAACTGCTCTCTATCTCAGGAGTAATCCCAAAACCGTATTCATGAAAAAACAATGACTTCTGTTTTTATTCTCTCTTCTACACCCCTCCTAAATCCCCAAACAGTGGATTATCATCCACCTTTAACTGCTGGAGGTTCTGGAGATGCATGAGAACGTAATGAGAGCTCCATCTGCACTGACACACTGATCCAGCTGAAGGATGCCTGAGAGATGTGACAGAAATGGTCCGGAAATGAGATCGGACTGTTCGGAAACACACTGATTTTATTCAGGACGCCGGTGTGAAGAACCTTTTAAATGTTTAGAAAGTACCTTCACTGGATGCAAGTGGTTAATTTGGGAACCAAAAATGGTTCTTATCTAACTTTCTAGCACCATTATTGTTGGTGCTCAGAAGCTCAGACTTGTGTGATATAGCCTTCACTGCTTGTATGGGTTCTTTAGAAAGGTTCTTCACACTCACAGATGCTTCACAAAAATGAGAAAGTATCAATAGGGAACCAAATTCGGTTCTTCTATGACATAGCTCAAATAATGATTTATAGAACTCTTAATAAAGACGGTGCTACAAAGGGTTCTTCATGAGATGCCACAGAAGAACCCTCTTTTGGTTTGCCATGTTTGTAAAAGAGCTTTTAAGTCGCATCTCTATTATAAACAAGGTTCTTTAGGGACCCAAATTTGGTTCTTCTATGACATAGCTCAAATAATCATTTATAGAACTCTTAATAAAGACGGTGCTACAAAGGGTTCTTCAAGAAATGCCACAGAAGAACCCTCTTTTTGGTTTGCCATGTTTGTAAAAGAGCTTTTAAATCACATCTCTTTTATAGACACGGTTCTTTAGAGAACCAAAAGTGGTTCTTCTACAGTATCGCTTCTAAGAACCCTTTGTAGCACTGTTGCTTTTAAGACTTGCATGCAGGACCGACCTCAGACTAGAGACCTCAAGTGCTCTCTCTCTCTCTCTCTCTCTCTCTCTCTCTCTCTCTCTCTCTCTCTCTCTCTCTCTCTCTCTCTGTATCTCTCTCCTTCCCCCCGCTGCCATGCCCGATTCCCCGTCAGTGCTAACGGTTCTCCGCGGCTGGCAGCTGGTGCTGAAGGGGTTCTGGGCTCTGACAGGCAGGAGCTCAGGAGCGCCATGTATAATTAAACATCAGACTGCTGCGCAATAAAAGCTAAAGGACGGAACGAGTGTAATCTTGGCCTGAGGACGCTCGATAATCAACACACAACCACATGCCTGCCGGAGCGGGGGTGAAAAAAAAAAAAAAAAAAAGGCACACTGATTTGTATGACCCATTTGAATCACACACACACACACACACACACACACACACACACATACATACACACACACCTCCCACTTCTGATTTGATTCATTTTTTAATTAGGGAGACGGAGCGAGAGAGGAAATTGTGACTGCAGATCTAAGGTGATGAAGTAAGAGAGATTAACAGAGAGAGGGAGAGAGACATTAACACAGAGAGAGGAGAGAGAGAGAGGAGGAGGAAGGTGGAGCAGAAGGGCTTTCAATCTCCTTCGACGCTGTGGCTTCCTATCACGCTGCAACATGGAACTTATCTGCTCTCTGCAAACCACGTTCAGAGCACTTAACCTTGCAGGCGAAAAACAGCAACAGCAGAAAAATGCAACTCAATCAACCCCGGCCCACCAAGGCGGGCAGGCTAAACGCAGCCACCCACCATCCCTCACTTCTACCTGCCTGCAGCGTCATCCTGCAGCCGCTGATTTGCGTGTAATTCACACAGTTAAAGCGATAGTCAGGCGATACAGACTGCACAGTTTCCCTTTTACACCAGGACTCAGTCCATTAACCAAGAGATCCCTGGCGTCCCTGGTGGTACTGCTGCACCAACACAGTGCTGTAATTAAGAGCCTCTATCAGTGTTGGCATAGAAGAAACACTAGTATGGGCACTGATACTAATTCAGGCTTGTGTGCTACAAATCTCATTCTGCCCTAATGAGAGACTGTAGCTCCGCCTCCTCAGTGTATATCACAATACCTACATTTAGAGTTATTAATATTCACCCTAATGAGAGACTGTAGCTCCTCCTCCTCAGTGTATATCACAATACCTACATTTAGAGTTATTAATATTCACCCTAATGAGAGACTGTAGCTCCGCCTCCTCAGTGTATATCACAATACCTACATTTAGAGCGTTATTAATTATTATTCACCCTAATGAGAGACTGTAGCTCCTCCTCCTCAGTGTATATCACAATACCTACATTTAGAGCGTTATTAATATTCACCCTAATGAGAGACTGTAGCTCCGCCTCCTCAGTGTATATCACAATACCTACATTTAGAGCGTTATTAATTATTATTCACCCTAATGAGAGACTGTAGCTCCTCCTCCTCAGTGTATATCACAATACCTACATTTAGAGCGTTATTAATTATTATTCACCCTAATGAGAGACTGTAGCTCCTCCTCCTCAGTGTATATCACAATACCTACATTTAGAGCGTTATTAATATTCACCCTAATGAGAGACTGTAGCTCCGCCTCCTCAGTGTATATCACAATACCTACATTTAGAGAGTTATTAATATTCACCCTAATGAGAGACTGTAGCTCCACCTCCTCAGTGTATATCACAATACCTATATTTAGAGCGTTATTAATATTCACCCTAATGAGAGACTGTAGCTCCGCCTCCTCAGTGTATATCACAATACCTACATTTAGAGCGTTATTAATATTCACTCTAATGAGAGACTGTAGCTCCTCCTCCTCAGTGTATATCACAATACCTACATTTAGAGCGTTATTAATATTCACCCTAATGAGGGACTGTAGCTCCTCCTCCTTGCACTATTGTCCTTTTATCTATTCTTAGGCTGCACTGCACTGGAGAAGTACCCTAACAGTGTTGGGTTATACTGTATAATGTGTGTATACTTTCTCATTAGATTCCACAGGATTTAACGTCCTGTAAAGCTCGTCCAACCTCACACAAGCTGTGGGTGGAACACGGATAGGTCAATTACCCCCCCAGCTGGGCTGACAATAAACCTGTTCTCGACTCCGGACTATAATTCTGGTGCCTGACGTCTGGAGAAGGTCCGTGTTCTCCTGCACAAAGTCCTGGTGGCTGTAACGGAGGCGAGGCACAGAAAGGCTCATTACTCACAGAGCTCCACCGGCTGCTTCCATCACAGTGGGTCTGTCAGCCAAAAAGCATCGGGCTAATTCAGCCGTATACCTTGGAGATCGGCGCAGGGAGGCCGCTTATTGTGTTTGTTTATTTATTTCTGCTGATCAAAAGCAGCGGCGCCATCCAACAAACCCTGTTTAATTGAGGCTCTTGAAAAATTGATACGCTCGCTTAAGGACGTTTTCGTGTCGCTGTGATATTGGGGGAAAAAGCACAGGTGCAAAGGCCACACACACACGAGAGCGCATGTATTATTCAGGCGCAGGAGGAGCCGGGCCGAAGAGCCGAGGAATCAAGCGAGGGAGGGTAATTAGCTGAGCCGCTGCCAAACTTTCAGGCACTGTGAGAGGAGAGTGCTTTCCACCTCGCCGCGGCTCAAGACTGGCCTCAATCAGCTCGCCAGCCACCGGGAAAAAAGCCCCCCCGGCCAAACAACTGGCACAGAGAGGCACATTCCAAAACACAGAGCACCCAACTTTCAATTCTTAATGAATACGACGTTCAGGACCATTCAGACGATCAGATCTGATTAGCCCTGAAGCTGCTGTGTGTGTGTTAACTCTTCAGATACGACACGTCCTACAAATCAGTGAAGAACTGCACCTTATTCAGGCTGTGAGAAGAAAAGTATTGGGACACCTGGTCTTTCTCTGCTTCTTCTGAAATTATTAAAGTATTAAAAGAGTTGAGCCTGCTTTTGTTGGAGGAACTGTCTCTACTGTCCAGAGAAGAAGAAGAATTTTTACTACATTTTAGAGGAGGAGGATTGCTGTGAGGATTTGATTGCATCTAGAAACAAGAGCTTTAGTGGGGTGAAAATGTTGGATGGTCAACACCACACCTCATCCTCAAGCTCACCAACTCATCCCAATCAAAAGTACTGGATGGAGCTCCACCACCATCATTCCAGAGAACACAGCTCTTCCACTGCTCCACAGCTCAATGCTCAATACCTCTCTAATAGCCCACGCCTGGCATTAGTAGGCAGCAGGGAGCCAATGTATTTTATGCCACCCGATCATAGCTTCGCCGAACACTAGCAATGCTCCCGAGACTTAACACATGTTTTCTCTGATATATGCAAACTTCTCAAACAAAATATTATGTCCTAAAAAAAACAAAAAAACAAATTGTCCTAAAATTAGATTTAAAAAATGGTAATATACTGCAGTGTCTGGTTTGTATCCTATCGCTAAGTACGCATCGTAGCGCGGTGCCTTGTACTTTTAATCAATACCTACACTTAATATTCACCCAAATAAGAGACTGTAGCTCCACCTCCTCAGTGTATATGACAATACTTACATTTAGAGTGTTATTAATATTCACCCTAATGAGAGACTGTAGCTCCTCCTCCTCAGTGTATATCACAATACCTACATTTAGAGCGATATTAATATTCACCCTAATGAGAGACTGTAGGTCCTCCTCCTCAGTGTATATCACAATACCTACATTTAGAGCGATATTAATATTTACCCTAATGAGAGACTGTAGCTCCGCCTCCTCAGTGTATATCACAATACCTACATTTAGAGCGTAATTAATATTCACCCTAATGAGAGACTGTAGCTCCTCCTCCTCAGTGTATATCACAATACCTACATTTAGAGCGTTATTAATATTCACCCTAATGAGAGACTGTAGCTCCTCCTCCTCAGTGTATATTACAATACCTACATTTAGAGCGTTATTAATATTCACCCTAATGAGAGACTGTAGCTCCTCCTCCTCAGTGTATATCACAAAACCTACATTTAGAGAGTTATTAATATTCACCCTAATGAGAGACTGTAGCTCCTCCTCCTCAGTGTATATCACAAAACCTACATTTAGAGTGTTATTAATATTCACCCTAATGAGAGACTGTAGCTCCTCCTCCTCAGTGTATAACACAATACCTACATTTAGAGCATTATTAATATTCACCCTAATGAGAGACTGTAGCTCCTCCTCCTCAGTGTATATCACAACACCTACATTTAGAGCGTTATTAATATTCACCCTAATGAGAGACTGTAGCTCCGCCTCCTCAGCGTATATCACAATACCTACATTTAGAGCGTTATTAATATTCACCCTAATGAGAGACTGTAGCTCCGCCTCCTCAGCGTATATCACAATACCTACATTTAGAGCGTCATTAATATTCACCCTAATGAGAGACTGTAGACTCTGGTAATATACTGCGATGTCTGGTTTGTATCATATTGCTAGGTCCGCATTGTAGCACGGTGCCTTGTACTTTTAATCAAATCTAATCTAATATTAATATCTAATATTTGTGCTGCAGCAACATTTACAGGCTGGAAAAAATCAACCCATGTCAATGACATTCAAAAGCCGACGCCCAGCCAGTACACAGCCAACACTCAGTCCTTCTGTTCAAACCCAGGGTGTGATTTATATTACTGGGATGATTAAAACTCTCAGTTTTGAAGCAAATGATGGAGGTCAAAAATCAAAAATTTGGTAAACGAAGCTACTGTGATTCCAACTGCTACAGCCAGCAACAGCAGGAGCTAAAAACCTTCTTGACTTTTATTCATTATAGTCATTTTGAAGCATTTCTACTGGTCCATTTCCATGCATCATGAAACTCATTCAGTATTCACATAATGGCAAATATAAAAAACAACAAAAATTCAAGGAGATACAAGGTTTTTGCCTTGCAGCAGTGTGAATAAATATTTTCCGAACCTGCAATAAAAAAAAATGTTCTAAAGCCTTAAAGTACTTTTTATTGTCATTATATTCACAAAGACAGAAGAATACAGTCCCCCAGAGCTTATGGGCTTCGAACCCACAACCTTGTGAATAATAACCCACTTCTGCTGCATTATATACTCAGACAATGTCACGTGTCCTAAATCCAATAAAAGTGCCATTTTACACTGAATTTGACAAAATTTTGTGAATTTATTATTATTATTATTATTATTATTATTATTATTATGTTCGAGTGAATGAGTGGACTAGTCCTGTGAGAGCCTTGTGAAATCAATGTTCTGCAATGACAGCAGAGCAGAGGAAAGCACACCAGTGGTGAAGACCGCTTGGCCAGGTGTGGCTGCTGCAATAGTGCCCCTTGTGGCGACCTTCAGAATGCAGCCTGCGATTGCGCTGCGTAATGAATTATGCCACATTAAAGAGCACTTCAAGCGTCTGCTTTCACATACTTGTGTTATACAACCTTCCTGGACTTATTGTAAGGATCCCTGTTATACCCTGTTATGTTATAAAGTGCTTATAAACCGGCTGATGTAGTTCAACTACAGAAAGACCTATTATTACTACTGTAATAATTTTTTTCTGTTTATAAACAGTATGTCAATACACTATAACTATGAAGGTGGTTTATGAAGCAAATGGCTCTATATTGATGTAATGGTCCTTAATCTAATGTTATAGACCTCTGCTTCAGTTATAACACTGTTATAAAGCATCATTAGTAATAAGACAGCTTAGTAATAGAACAATGCTTTAGGGGGTCTAATGTCTACCCTTGTGTCTATACACTGTTGAGTAGCTAACAGCACTGACGGCAGCTGTTTATAAATACACAAGCATTGCTTTTTCAATGTGTTATTCATTACTTATACACATGTTATAAAGTCTGCATGTGGCCTTATTATATATATATATATATATATATATATATATATATATATATATATATATATATATATATATATATATTGATGTATTTATCTATAATAATAATAATAGTGGGGTTTTTGAGGTGCATTCACTGGATGAAAGCATGTAGAGTGGAGTTCTTGAGGCGAGCTACTGTATGTGCTCTTAAAAACAAGCAAAAGGCAGAAATCGATTCCCAGCTCCTCTTTTTCAGGTTTTTTTTGGTAGTTTTTTTTCTAGGAGAGGATTTCTGAGGCACATGATGTGTTTGTGTAGGTGTGTGTGTGTGTGTGTGCCGGTGTGTCTGGAGGTGGCGAGAGCCAGGTTGGGTCTCCCCAGGTTCACACTTGCACTGATCTGTGAACAAGCTGCTTTGGCCCGCTCTTCCAGAACCCTCTTAGGACCTCCAAACAGACCTGAATAAACCAGGACACTCACACACTCTCTCTCTCTCTCTCTCTCTCTCTCTCTCTCTCTCACATACACACACACAGATATCTCTCACTATACACTCCCCCACACTCACAAATCACACCCCACTAACAGCAGCCAGGTAGTTTAGGAGATGCTTTTCTTGTCCTTTGACTGAATATTGGTTCACATCACCCTGATACCCACTGGTGTGAGTGGATTGATGGAATTCCATCAATCAAGCAGAAATGTATATATATATATATATATATATATATATATATATATATATATATATATATATATATATGTGTGTGTGTGTGTGTGTGTGTGTGTGTGTTTGTGTGTCTGTGTATTTTTCTTTCTGCAGTGTTTGATCTCTGAAACATCAGAATAACATAAAAGTATCTCGTTCTTTGAAATTGGAACCATTGGAAGAAGTGACATTCCAATTGTTGCTAGATTCTCCACTGCTATCCTTAAAAAGACTCATTTACCAAAAAAAAAATGGTTCTCCGAAGGTTCTAAGGTTTGGCCAGAACCCTGTTTGCATGCCTCTGACTTTCACAATATGCAGAACTGCATTTTATACAAAACTTAAAGTGACTATTTTTGTTCAAAAGAGGTTCTGCAAGAAACATCTACAAGAGGTTCTCTCCCTTTTTTGAGTTGGGAATCATTGATCTACAGAACCTGAGTGGCTATCTCAAAGTGCCCATCTGTCAACACACACTGTAGCTATACACAGCTCAACTCTGATGTGGTTAAAGAGGACCACCCAAAACTTCACAATATGTAAAAAAATGGCTATTTTTTTCACAAGAGGTTCTGTAAGAAACCATCTACTAGTGCTGGGTGATGAGACCTCAAATCAGTATCATGACTAATGGAACATTTTACCTTGATTACAATATAATGAGCGATTATAGACGATGCTCGAACTGTTCGGTTGACTCGACTGTCGCAGACTGAATGGGCCAAGGTCACATGACTCCACCCTCGGTAGAATGCATTTAAGGGGACGGTACATGAACACAGACAGTTGCACTGTTAATATGTGAGATCCTCAAGGAACATTTGGAGGTTCTTCTATTTGAAAATGTGGAGGAACCTCCTAATGTGCTCGAGGAACCGTTAAGGAACCTTAAAAGGTTAAAAAAAGGTTCAGGTACAGGTTCTGATGTCAGTTTTGATTCATTCTTGATTAATTGCCCAGCCCTTCCAATTTTACACGTGCAAATGGTTCTTAAAAAAGCTGGGAACACCTGCATCCATAGAACCAACGCTCTGCAGAAACTCAACTTGTCACACATACGTAACTCACTCTGGTGGTGAAAGAAGACCAGCAGAACAACCAAAAACCCCAGTGCCAGTCTAGTGGGTTCCCCCCCAACCCAAAACGTGAACCGCACTCCGAGGCATTTCCGACAAGCAGAATTAATGTTTCCACATGATAAGCAAGTTTAATGTCCAGCTGACAATTAGAGAAACTCACCCTGCCAACCAGAATTGGATCGGGTCCAGTGAACTCCTCCAACACAAACATTTGATTCCAAACCCATCCCCTCTTGGCGCGGCTGAGGATTTTTTGTCCCTCTACCGCTCTGGTTCGCAAGGCTGCCGACGAGGTCGTCCGTAAACTCTGTAAACTCTGTAAACTCTGAGATTCGTCGCTCAAAGGTGCCGCCGAGCAGCATGTAATCCACAGCAGAAACAGCCAACCAGCCCAAGCATCTCTCTGCGTCTCCTCTCTCCGCTCCGCCATCGTCTTTCTCTTTTTGTTTGTTTGCTTTTTTTTTTGCTCTCTCGTTTTCAGTCTACGTCCCTCCAGAAGCGGCGAAGTGGCTACTTTTCTGTTCTCCGTCTCCTGCAGCTAAGGTTCATGGTGCTCTGAGGGTCACGGAAGCAGCGTGATTTGTCTCCAGATGGAGGAGAACAAGGTGGCACAGCGCGGCGCAAAATCCATCGGGTGGCACATTGGGCACTCGACACCTACAAAGAGAAGGGAGAGAGAGAGAGAGAGAGAGAGAGAGAGAGAGAGAGAGAGAGAGAGAGATGTAACATTTGGAGTGCAATTTATTTATTTATTTATTTATTTATTTATTTATTTATTTGTATGGCATAATAGCCTGTATTACCTGTATGTAAAAGCATAGGTAGAGCTGTTAGGCAAGCTGCTGTATGTGCAGTATTAATAAATAAATAAATAAACAAACAAACAAACAGCCACTTCAGGTGCTTTTCTTCTGTGCAGTACAATACCCTGCATTAGGTTTATGTAAAAGCATGCGCTGTTATACATGAAGGTTCCAGGCTGCTCATTGGCTTGATTTTAAATGTAGTGTTACTGTCTTATTAAAAAGGGTTCTCCAATGGTCCTTCAGTAAAGGCAGTGACTCATGCAGGTCCATTGCAACTAAAATGAATAAATATATATATATATATATATATATATATATATATATATATATATATATATATATATTGTTATAAATAAATTAACATTAAAATGGTTCTATCTAGAACCATGAAAGGTTACTATTGCAATATTGTTGTTCTATGTAAAAACCATGCCATAATAAGGGTCCTGTAAGAAGCACATTTAAAACAGATGTGTGAGGTTTGAGTATTAGGAACCTCACCTAGAGATGTACAGAACTTTCACATAATGCTTTACGCATAATTAAGGGTTCCTTTACATTATGTACAGGTTCTTTGTAAACTTTGCAAAAAGGTTCCTCATGTTCATGTTTACAGGGACTTTACAAAAATGGTTCTACATAAAAAAGGTTCTACATAGTGTTAAAAAATTCATCAAGTCATCATACATAAAAAAATATATAACCATTTTTAAAGGTTCTATAAGGAACCATCTACAAGAGCTTTGTCTGGTAGTTGAAGAAATATTTTAGCATTCAAATGATGATTCCATTCCTGGTTCTATAGAGAACCACTGCCTCTATGGAAGAACCCCTTATCTTATTAAAGATGTGTAGGTGTTTCGGTTTCAGAACCTCGTTTTGAACCATGTGAAGCTCATTTAACATGGTTCTGCACCCTCCTGCAGCGCATTACCAATCATCAGATCAATAATGTTTTATACAACCATCCATTGAAAGGTTCTTGAAGGAATCGAAAGTGGCCTCAGTTCAAATGATACTGTATTTCTTTTTAAG